>NW_028153544.1:310000-330747 GCF_964211835.1 Anser anser
AAAACACGTACGGTGCCACTTTCTGCCATCAAAAAGTGCTCTCAGCGGAAGCCTTTGGGTACACCTGAACTCCCTGGGGGAGCCTTTACGCAACCCCACACTCAACAGGACTCTGCGTCTTCACTCTTTCCTAACAACCCTAAACATAACCCTAACCGCAACAAGAAGCTGAACCCGAGTTAGACCCGAAAAAACACGTACGGTGCCACTTTCTGCCATCAAAAAGTGCTCTCAGCGGAAGCCTTTGGGTACACCTGAACTCCCTGGGGGAGCCTTTACGCAACCCCACACTCAACAGGACTCTGCGTCTTCACTCTTTCCTAACAACCCTAAACATAACCCTAACCGCAACAAGAAGCTCAACCCGAGTTAGACCCGAAAAAACACGTACGGTGCCACTTTCTGCCATCAAAAAGTGCTCTCAGCGGAAGCCTTTGGGTACACCTGAACTCCCTGGGGGAGCCTTTACGCAACCCCACACTCAACAGGACTCTGCGTCTTCACTCTTTCCTAACAACCCTAAACATAACCCTAACCGCAACAAGAAGCTGAACCCGAGTTAGACCCGAAAAAACACGTACGGTGCCACTTTCTGCCATCCAAAAGTGCTCTCAGTGGAAGCCTTTGGGTACACCTGAACTCCCTGGGGGAGCCTTTACGCAACCCCACACTCAACAGGACTCTGCGTCTTCACTCTTTCCTAACAACCCTAAACATAACCCTAACCGCAACAAGAAGCTGAACCCGAGTTAGACCCGAAAAAACACGTACGGTGCCACTTTCTGCCATCAAAAAGTGCTCTCAGCGGAAGCCTTTGGGTACACCTGAACTCCCTGGGGGAGCCTTTACGCAACCCCACACTCAACAGGACTCTGCGTCTTCACTCTTTCCTAACAACCCTAAACATAACCCTAACCGCAACAAGAAGCTGAACCCGAGTTAGACCCGAAAAAACACGTACGGTGCCACTTTCTGCCATCAAAAAGTGCTCTCAGCGGAAGCCTTTGGGTACACCTGAACTCCCTGGGGGAGCCTTTACGCAACCCCACACTCAACAGGACTCTGCGTCTTCACTCTTTCCTAACAACCCTAAACATAACCCTAACCGCAACAAGAAGCTGAACCCGAGTTAGACCCGAAAAAACACGTACGGTGCCACTTTCTGCCATCAAAAAGTGCTCTCAGCGGAAGCTTTTGGGTACACCTGAACTCCCTGGGGGAGCCTTTACGCAACCCCACACTCAACAGGACTCTGCGTCTTCACTCTTTCCTAACAACCCTAAACATAACCCTAACCGCAACAAGAAGCTCAACCCGAGTTAGACCCGAAAAAACACGTACGGTGCCACTTTCTGCCATCAAAAAGTGCTCTCAGCGGAAGCCTTTGGGTACACCTGAACTCCCTGGGGGAGCCTTTACGCAACCCCACACTCAACAGGACTCTGCGTCTTCACTCTTTCCTAACAACCCTAAACATAACTCTAACCGCAACAAGAAGCTGAACCCGAGTTAGACCCGAAAAAACACGTACGGTGCCACTTTCTGCCATCCAAAAGTGCTCTCAGCGGAAGCCTTTGGGTACACCTGAACTCCCTGGGGGAGCCTTTACGCAACCCCACACTCAACAGGACTCTGCGTCTTCACTCTTTCCTAACAACCCTAAACATAAGCCTAACCGCAACAAGAAGCTGAACCCGAGTTAGACCCGAAAAAACACGTACGGTGCCACTTTCTGCCATCAAAAAGTGCTCTCAGCGGAAGCCTTTGGGTACACCTGAACTCCCTGGGGGAGCCTTTACGCAACCCCACACTCAACAGGACTCTGCGTCTTCACTCTTTCCTAACAACCCTAAACATAACCCTAACCGCAACAAGAAGCTGAACCCGAGTTAGACCCGAAAAAACACGTACGGTGCCACTTTCTGCCATCAAAAAGTGCTCTCAGCGGAAGCCTTTGGGTACACCTGAACTCCCTGGGGGAGCCTTTACGCAACCCCACACTCAACAGGACTCTGCGTCTTCACTCTTTCCTAACAACCCTAAACATAACCCTAACCGCAACAAGAAGCTGAACCCGAGTTAGACCCGAAAAAACACGTACGGTGCCACTTTCTGCCATCAAAAAGTGCTCTCAGCGGAAGCCTTTGGGTACACCTGAACTCCCTGGGGGAGCCTTTACGCAACCCCACACTCAACAGGACTCTGCGTCTTCACTCTTTCCTAACAACCCTAAACATAACCCTAACCGCAACAAGAAGCTGAACCCGAGTTAGACCCGAAAAAACACGTACGGTGCCACTTTCTGCCATCAAAAAGTGCTCTCAGCGGAAGCCTTTGGGTACACCTGAACTCCCTGGGGGAGCCTTTACGCAACCCCACACTCAACAGGACTCTGCGTCTTCACTCTTTCCTAACAACCCTAAACATAACCCTAACCGCAACAAGAAGCTGAACCCGAGTTAGACCCGAAAAAACACGTACGGTGCCACTTTCTGCCATCAAAAAGTGCTCTCAGCGGAAGCCTTTGGGTACACCTGAACTCCCTGGGGGAGCCTTTACGCAACCCCACACTCAACAGGACTCTGCGTCTTCACTCTTTCCTAACAATCCTAAACATAAGCCTAACCGGAACAAGAAGCTGAACCCAAGTTAGACCCGAAAAAACACGTACGGTGCCACTTTCTGCCATCAAAAAGTGCTCTCAGCGGAAGCCTTTGGGTACACCTGAACTCCCTGGGGGAGCCTTTACGCAACCCCACACTCAACAGGACTCTGCGTCTTCACTCTTTCCTAACAACCCTAAACATAACCCTAACCGCAACAAGAAGCTCAACCCGAGTTAGACCCGAAAAAACACGTACGGTGCCACTTTCTGCCATCAAAAAGTGCTCTCAGCGGAAGCCTTTGGGTACACCTGAACTCCCTGGGGGAGCCTTTACGCAACCCCACACTCAACAGGACTCTGCGTCTTCACTCTTTCCTAACAACCCTAAACATAACCCTAACCGCAACAAGAAGCTGATCCCGAGTTAGACCCGAAAAAACACGTACGGTGCCACTTTCTGCCATCAAAAAGTGCTCTCAGCGGAAGCCTTTGGGTACACCTGAACTCCCTGGGGGAGCCTTTACGCAACCCCACACTCAACAGGACTCTGCGTCTTCACTCTTTCCTAACAACCCTAAACATAACCCTAACCGCAACAAGAAGCTGAACCCAAGTTAGACCCGAAAAAACACGTACGGTGCCACTTTCTGCCATCAAAAAGTGCTCTCAGCGGAAGCCTTTGGGTACACCTGAACTCCCTGGGGGAGCCTTTACGCAACCCCACACTCAACAGGACTCTGCGTCTTCACTCTTTCCTAACAACCCTAAACATAACCCTAACCGCAACAAGAAACTGAACCCGAGTTAGACCCGAAAAAACACGTACGGTGCCACTTTCTGCCATCAAAAAGTGCTCTCAACGGAAGCCTTTGGGTACACCTGAACTCCCTGGGGGAGCCTTTACGCAACCCCACACTCAACAGGACTCTGCGTCTTCACTCTTTCCTAACAACCCTAAACATAACCCTAACCGCAACAAGAAGCTGAACCCGAGTTAGACCCGAAAAAACACGTACGGTGCCACTTTCTGCCATCAAAAAGTGCTCTCAGCGGAAGCCTTTGGGTACACCTGAACTCCCTGGGGGAGCCTTTACGCAACCCCACACTCAACAGGACTCTGCGTCTTCACTCTTTCCTAACAACCCTAAACATAACCCTAACCGCAACAAGAAGCTGAACCCGAGTTAGACCCGAAAAAACACGTACGGTGCCACTTTCTGCCATCAAAAAGTGCTCTCAGCGGAAGCCTTTGGGTACACCTGAACTCCCTGGGGGAGCCTTTACGCAACCCCACACTCAACAGGACTCTGCGTCTTCACTCTTTCCTAACAACCCTAAACATAACCCTAACCGCAACAAGAAGCTGAACCCGAGTTAGACCCGAAAAAACACGTACGGTGCCACTTTCTGCCATCAAAAAGTGCTCTCAGCGGAAGCCTTTGGGTACACCTGAACTCCCTGGGGGAGCCTTTACGCAACCCCACACTCAACAGGACTCTGCGTCTTCACTCTTTCCTAACAACCCTAAACATAACCCTAACCGCAACAAGAAGCTGAACCCGAGTTAGACCCGAAAAAACACGTACGGTGCCACTTTCTGCCATCAAAAAGTGCTCTCAGCGGAAGCCTTTGGGTACACCTGAACTCCCTGGGGGAGCCTTTACGCAACCCCACACTCAACAGGACTCTGCGTCTTCACTCTTTCCTAACAACCCTAAACATAACCCTAACCGCAACAAGAAGCTGAACCCGAGTTAGACCCGAAAAAACACGTACGGTGCCACTTTCTGCCATCAAAAAGTGCTCTCAGCGGAAGCCTTTGGGTACACCTGAACTCCCTGGGGGAGCCTTTACGCAACCCCACACTCAACAGGACTCTGCGTCTTCACTCTTTCCTAACAACCCTAAACATAACCCTAACCGCAACAAGAAGCTGAACCCGAGTTAGACCCGAAAAAACACGTACGGTGCCACTTTCTGCCATCCAAAAGTGCTCTCAGCGGAAGCCTTTGGGTACACCTGAACTCCCTGGGGGAGCCTTTACGCAACCCCACACTCAACAGGACTCTGCGTCTTCACTCTTTCCTAACAACCCTAAACATAACCCTAACCGCAACAAGAAGCTGAACCCGAGTTAGACCCGAAAAAACACGTACGGTGCCACTTTCTGCCATCAAAAAGTGCTCTCAGCGGAAGCCTTTGGGTACACCTGAACTCCCTGGGGGAGCCTTTACGCAACCCCACACTCAACAGGACTCTGCGTCTTCACTCTTTCCTAACAACCCTAAACATAACCCTAACCGGAACAAGAAGCTGAACCCGAGTTAGACCCGAAAAAACACGTACGGTGCCACTTTCTGCCATCAAAAAGTGCTCTCAGCGGAAGCCTTTGGGTACACCTGAACTCCCTGGGGGAGCCTTTACGCAACCCCACACTCAACAGGACTCTGCGTCTTCACTCTTTCCTAACAACCCTAAACATAACCCTAACCGCAACAAGAAGCTGAACCCGAGTTAGACCCGAAAAAACACGTACGGTGCCACTTTCTGCCATCCAAAAGTGCTCTCAGCGGAAGCCTTTGGGTACACCTGAACTCCCTGGGGGAGCCTTTACGCAACCCCACACTCAACAGGACTCTGCGTCTTCACTCTTTCCTAACAACCCTAAACATAACCCTAACCGCAACAAGAAGCTGAACCCGAGTTAGACCCGAAAAAACACGTACGGTGCCACTTTCTGCCATCAAAAAGTGCTCTCAGCGGAAGCCTTTGGGTACACCTGAACTCCCTGGGGGAGCCTTTACGCAACCCCACACTCAACAGGACTCTGCGTCTTCACTCTTTCTTAACAATCCTAAACATAAGCCTAACCGGAACAAGAAGCTGAACCCAAGTTAGACCCGAAAAAACACGTACGGTGCCACTTTCTGCCATCAAAAAGTGCTCTCAGCGGAAGCCTTTGGGTACACCTGAACTCCCTGGGGGAGCCTTTACACAACCCCACACTCAACAGGACTCTGCGTCTTCACTCTTTCCTAACAACCCTAAACATAACCCTAACCGGAACAAGAAGCTGAACCCGAGTTAGACCCGAAAAAACACGTACGGTGCCACTTTCTGCCATCAAAAAGTGCTCTCAGCGGAAGCCTTTGGGTACACCTGAACTCCCTGGGGGAGCCTTTACGCAACCCCACACTCAACAGGACTCTGCGTCTTCACTCTTTCCTAACAACCCTAAACATAACCCTAACCGCAACAAGAAACTGAACCCGAGTTAGACCCGAAAAAACACGTACGGTGCCACTTTCTGCCATCAAAAAGTGCTCTCAGCGGAAGCCTTTGGGTACACCTGAACTCCCTGGGGGAGCCTTTACGCAACCCCACACTCAACAGGACTCTGCGTCTTCACTCTTTCCTAACAACCCTAAACATAACCCTAACCGCAACAAGAAGCTCAACCCGAGTTAGACCCGAAAAAACACGTACGGTGCCACTTTCTGCCATCAAAAAGTGCTCTCAGCGGAAGCCTTTGGGTACACCTGAACTCCCTGGGGGAGCCTTTACGCAACCCCACACTCAACAGGACTCTGCGTCTTCACTCTTTCCTAACAACCCTAAACATAACCCTAACCACAACAAGAAGCTGAACCCGAGTTAGACCCGAAAATACACGTACGGTGCCACTTTCTGCCATCAAAAAGTGCTCTCAGCGGAAGCCTTTGGGTACACCTGAACTCCCTGGGGGAGCCTTTACGCAACCCCACACTCAACAGGACTCTGCGTCTTCACTCTTTTCTAACAACCCTAAACATAACCCTAACCGCAACAAGAAGCTGAACCCGAGTTAGACCCGAAAAAACACGTACGGTGCCACTTTCTGCCATCAAAAAGTGCTCTCAGCGGAAGCCTTTGGGTACACCTGAACTCCCTGGGGGAGCCTTTACGCAACCCCACACTCAACAGGACTCTGCGTCTTCACTCTTTCCTAACAACCCTAAACATAACCCTAACCGCAACAAGAAACTGAACCCGAGTTAGACCCGAAAAAACACGTACGGTGCCACTTTCTGCCATCAAAAAGTGCTCTCAGCGGAAGCCTTTGGGTACACCTGAACTCCCTGGGGGAGCCTTTACGCAACCCCACACTCAACAGGACTCTGCGTCTTCACTCTTTCCTAACAACCCTAAACATAACCCTAACCGCAACAAGAAGCTGAACCCGAGTTAGACCCGAAAAAACACGTACGGTGCCACTTTCTGCCATCAAAAAGTGCTCTCAGCGGAAGCCTTTGGGTACACCTGAACTCCCTGGGGGAGCCTTTACGCAACCCCACACTCAACAGGACTCTGCGTCTTCACTCTTTCCTAACAACCCTAAACATAACCCTAACCGCAACAAGAAGCTGAACCCGAGTTAGACCCGAAAAAACACGTACGGTGCCACTTTCTGCCATCCAAAAGTGCTCTCAGCGGAAGCCTTTGGGTACACCTGAACTCCCTGGGGGAGCCTTTACGCAACCCCACACTCAACAGGACTCTGCGTCTTCACTCTTTCCTAACAACCCTAAACATAACCCTAACCGCAACAAGAAGCTGAACCCGAGTTAGACCCGAAAAAACACGTACGGTGCCACTTTCTGCCATCAAAAAGTGCTCTCAGCGGAAGCCTTTGGGTACACCTGAACTCCCTGGGGGAGCCTTTACGCAACCCCACACTCAACAGGACTCTGCGTCTTCACTCTTTCCTAACAACCCTAAACATAACCCTAACCGCAACAAGAAGCTGAACCCGAGTTAGACCCGAAAAAACACGTACGGTGCCACTTTCTGCCATCAAAAAGTGCTCTCAGCGGAAGCCTTTGGGTACACCTGAACTCCCTGGGGGAGCCTTTACGCAACCCCACACTCAACAGGACTCTGCGTCTTCACTCTTTCCTAACAACCCTAAACATAACCCTAACCGCAACAAGAAGCTCAACCCGAGTTAGACCCGAAAAAACACGTACGGTGCCACTTTCTGCCATCAAAAAGTGCTCTCAGCGGAAGCCTTTGGGTACACCTGAACTCCCTGGGGGAGCCTTTACGCAACCCCACACTCAACAGGACTCTGCGTCTTCACTTTTTCCTAACAACCCTAAACATAAGCCTAACCGCAACAAGAAGCTGAACCCGAGTTAGACCCGAAAAAACACGTACGGTGCCACTTTCTGCCATCAAAAAGTGCTCTCAGCGGAAGCCTTTGGGTACACCTGAACTCCCTGGGGGAGCCTTTACGCAACCCCACACTCAACAGGACTCTGTGTCTTCACTCTTTCCTAACAACCCTAAACATAACCCTAACCGCAACAAGAAGCTGAACCTGAGTTAGACCCGAAAAAACACGTACGGTGCCACTTTCTGCCATCAAAAAGTGCTCTCAGCGGAAGCCTTTGGGTACACCTGAACTCCCTGGGGGAGCCTTTACGCAACCCCACACTCAACAGGACTCTGCGTCTTCACTTTTTCCTAACAACCCTAAACATAAGCCTAACCGCAACAAGAAGCTGAACCCGAGTTAGACCCGAAAAAACACGTACGGTGCCACTTTCTGCCATCAAAAAGTGCTCTCAGCGGAAGCCTTTGGGTACACCTGAACTCCCTGGGGGAGCCTTTACGCAACCCCACACTCAACAGGACTCTGCGTCTTCACTCTTTCCTAACAACCCTAAACATATCTCTAACCGCAACAAGAAGCTGAACCCGAGTTAGACCCGAAAAAACACGTACGGTGCCACTTTCTGCCATCAAAAAGTGCTCTCAGCGGAAGCCTTTGGGTACACCTGAACTCCCTGGGGGAGCCTTTACGCAACCCCACACTCAACAGGACTCTGCGTCTTCACTCTTTCCTAACAACCCTAAACATAACCCTAACCGCAACAAGAAGCTGAACCCGAGTTAGACCCGAAAAAACACGTACGGTGCCACTTTCTGCCATCCAAAAGTGCTCTCAGCGGAAGCCTTTGGGTACACCTGAACTCCCTGGGGGAGCCTTTACGCAACCCCACACTCAACAGGACTCTGCGTCTTCACTCTTTCCTAACAACCCTAAACATAACCCTAACCGCAACAAGAAGCTGAACCCGAGTTAGACCCGAAAAAACACGTACGGTGCCACTTTCTGCCATCAAAAAGTGCTCTCAGCGGAAGCCTTTGGGTACACCTCAACTCCCTGGGGGAGCCTTTACGCAACCCCACACTCAACAGGACTCTGCGTCTTCACTCTTTCCTAACAACCCTAAACATAACCCTAACCGCAACAAGAAGCTGAACCCGAGTTAAACCCGAAAAAACACGTACGGTGCCACTTTCTGCCATCAAAAAGTGCTCTCAGCGGAAGCCTTTGGGTACACCTGAACTCCCTGGGGGAGCCTTTACGCAACCCCACACTCAACAGGACTCTGCGTCTTCACTCTTTCCTAACAACCCTAAACATAACCCTAACCGCAACAAGAAGCTGAACCCGAGTTAGACCCGAAAAAACACGTACGGTGCCACTTTCTGCCATCAAAAAGTGCTCTCAGCGGAAGCCTTTGGGTACACCTGAACTCCCTGGGGGAGCCTTTACGCAACCCCACACTCAACAGGACTCTGCGTCTTCACTCTTTCCTAACAACCCTAAACATAACCCTAACCGCAACAAGAAGCTGAACCCGAGTTAGACCCGAAAAAACACGTACGGTGCCACTTTCTGCCATCAAAAAGTGCTCTCAGCGGAAGCCTTTGGGTACACCTGAACTCCCTGGGGGAGCCTTTACGCAACCCCACACTCAACAGGACTCTGCGTCTTCACTCTTTCCTAACAACCCTAAACATAACCCTAACCAC
The DNA here is from genome assembly GCF_964211835.1 of Anser anser. Classification (NCBI taxonomy): domain Eukaryota; kingdom Metazoa; phylum Chordata; class Aves; order Anseriformes; family Anatidae; genus Anser; species Anser anser. Next base: position 319,470 of record NW_028153544.1, read on the forward strand.
AACAAGAAGCTGAACCCGAGTTAAACCCGAAAAAACACGTACGGTGCCACTTTCTGCCATCAAAAAGTGCTCTCAGCGGAAGCCTTTGGGTACACCTGAACTCCCTGGGGGAGCCTTTACGCAACCCCACACTCAACAGGACTCTGCGTCTTCACTCTTTCCTAACAACCCTAAACATAACCCTAACCGCAACAAGAAGCTGAACCCGAGTTAGACCCGAAAAAACACGTACGGTGCCACTTTCTGCCATCAAAAAGTGCTCTCAGCAGAAGCCTTTGGGTACACCTGAACTCCCTGGGGGAGCCTTTACGCAACCCCACACTCAACAGGACTCTGTGTCTTCACTCTTTCCTAACAACCCTAAACATAACCCTAACCGCAACAAGAAGCTGAACCTGAGTTAGACCCGAAAAAACACGTACGGTGCCACTTTCTGCCATCAAAAAGTGCTCTCAGCGGAAGCCTTTGGGTACACCTGAACTCCCTGGGGGAGCCTTTACGCAACCCCACACTCAACAGGACTCTGTGTCTTCACTCTTTCCTAACAACCCTAAACATAACCCTAACCGCAACAAGAAGCTGAACCCGAGTTAGACCCGAAAAAACACGTACGGTGCCACTTTCTGCCATCCAAAAGTGCTCTCAGCGGAAGCCTTTGGGTACACCTGAACTCCCTGGGGGAGCCTTTACGCAACCCCACACTCAACAGGACTCTGCGTCTTCACTCTTTCCTAACAACCCTAAACATATCTCTAACCGCAACAAGAAGCTGAACCCGAGTTAGACCCGAAAAAACACGTACGGTGCCACTTTCTGCCATCAAAAAGTGCTCTCAGCGGAAGCCTTTGGGTACACCTGAACTCCCTGGGGGAGCCTTTACGCAACCCCACACTCAACAGGACTCTGCGTCTTCACTCTTTCCTAACAACCCTAAACATAACCCTAACCGCAACAAGAAGCTGAACCCGAGTTAGACCCGAAAAAACACGTACGGTGCCACTTTCTGCCATCCAAAAGTGCTCTCAGCGGAAGCCTTTGGGTACACCTGAACTCCCTGGGGGAGCCTTTACGCAACCCCACACTCAACAGGACTCTGCGTCTTCACTCTTTCCTAACAACCCTAAACATAACCCTAACCGCAACAAGAAGCTGAACCCGAGTTAGACCCGAAAAAACAATTACGGTGCCACTTTCTGCCATCAAAAAGTGCTCTCAGCGGAAGCCTTTGGGTACACCTGAACTCCCTGGGGGAGCCTTTACGCAACCCCACACTCAGCAGGACTCTGCGTCTTCACTCTTTCCTAACAACCCTAAACATAACCCTAACCGCAACAAGAAGCTGAACCCGAGTTAGACCCGAAAAAACACGTACGGTGCCACTTTCTGCCATCAAAAAGTGCTCTCAGCGGAAGCCTTTGGGTACACCTGAACTCCCTGGGGGAGCCTTTACGCAACCCCACACTCAACAGGACTCTGCGTCTTCACTCTTTCCTAACAACCCTAAACATAACCCTAACCGCAACAAGAAGCTGAACCCGAGTTAGACCCGAAAAAACACGTACGGTGCCACTTTCTGCCATCCAAAAGTGCTCTCAGCGGAAGCCTTTGGGTACACCTGAACTCCCTGGGGGAGCCTTTACGCAACCCCACACTCAACAGGACTCTGCGTCTTCACTCTTTCCTAACAACCCTAAACATAACCCTAACCGCAACAAGAAGCTGAACCCGAGTTAGACCCGAAAAAACACGTACGGTGCCACTTTCTGCCATCAAAAAGTGCTCTCAGCGGAAGCCTTTGGGTACACCTGAACTCCCTGGGGGAGCCTTTACGCAACCCCACACTCAACAGGACTCTGCGTCTTCACTCTTTCTTAACAATCCTAAACATAAGCCTAACCGGAACAAGAAGCTGAACCCAAGTTAGACCCGAAAAAACACGTACGGTGCCACTTTCTGCCATCAAAAAGTGCTCTCAGCGGAAGCCTTTGGGTACACCTGAACTCCCTGGGGGAGCCTTTACGCAACCCCACACTCAACAGGACTCTGCGTCTTCACTCTTTCCTAACAACCCTAAACATAACCCTAACCGCAACAAGAAGCTGAACCCGAGTTAGACCCGAAAAAACACGTACGGTGCCACTTTCTGCCATCAAAAAGTGCTCTCAGCGGAAGCCTTTGGGTACACCTGAACTCCCTGGGGGAGCCTTTACGCAACCCCACACTCAACAGGACTCTGCGTCTTCACTCTTTCCTAACAACCCTAAACATAACCCTAACCGCAACAAGAAGCTCAACCCGAGTTAGACCCGAAAAAACACGTACGGTGCCACTTTCTGCCATCAAAAAGTGCTCTCAGCGGAAGCCTTTGGGTACACCTGAACTCCCTGGGGGAGCCTTTACGCAACCCCACACTCAACAGGACTCTGCGTCTTCACTCTTTCCTAACAACCCTAAACATAACCCTAACCGCAACAAGAAACTGAACCCGAGTTAGACCCGAAAAAACACGTACGGTGCCACTTTCTGCCATCAAAAAGTGCTCTCAGCGGAAGCCTTTGGGTACACCTGAACTCCCTGGGGGAGCCTTTACGCAACCCCACACTCAACAGGACTCTGCGTCTTCACTCTTTCCTAACAACCCTAAACATAACCCTAACCGCAACAAGAAGCTCAACCCGAGTTAGACCCGAAAAAACACGTACGGTGCCACTTTCTGCCATCAAAAAGTGCTCTCAGCGGAAGCCTTTGGGTACACCTGAACTCCCTGGGGGAGCCTTTACGCAACCCCACACTCAACAGGACTCTGCGTCTTCACTCTTTCCTAACAACCCTAAACATAACCCTAACCACAACAAGAAGCTGAACCCGAGTTAGACCCGAAAATACACGTACGGTGCCACTTTCTGCCATCAAAAAGTGCTCTCAGCGGAAGCCTTTGGGTACACCTGAACTCCCTGGGGGAGCCTTTACGCAACCCCACACTCAACAGGACTCTGCGTCTTCACTCTTTTCTAACAACCCTAAACATAACCCTAACCGCAACAAGAAGCTGAACCCGAGTTAGACCCGAAAAAACACGTACGGTGCCACTTTCTGCCATCAAAAAGTGCTCTCAGCGGAAGCCTTTGGGTACACCTGAACTCCCTGGGGGAGCCTTTACGCAACCCCACACTCAACAGGACTCTGCGTCTTCACTCTTTCCTAACAACCCTAAACATAACCCTAACCGCAACAAGAAACTGAACCCGAGTTAGACCCGAAAAAACACGTACGGTGCCACTTTCTGCCATCAAAAAGTGCTCTCAGCGGAAGCCTTTGGGTACACCTGAACTCCCTGGGGGAGCCTTTACGCAACCCCACACTCAACAGGACTCTGCGTCTTCACTCTTTCCTAACAACCCTAAACATAACCCTAACCGCAACAAGAAGCTCAACCCGAGTTAGACCCGAAAAAACACGTACGGTGCCACTTTCTGCCATCAAAAAGTGCTCTCAGCGGAAGCCTTTGGGTACACCTGAACTCCCTGGGGGAGCCTTTACGCAACCCCACACTCAACAGGACTCTGCGTCTTCACTCTTTCCTAACAACCCTAAACATAACCCTAACCGCAACAAGAAGCTGAACCCGAGTTAGACCCGAAAAAACACGTACGGTGCCACTTTCTGCCATCCAAAAGTGCTCTCAGCGGAAGCCTTTGGGTACACCTGAACTCCCTGGGGGAGCCTTTACGCAACCCCACACTCAACAGGACTCTGCGTCTTCACTCTTTCCTAACAACCCTAAACATAACCCTAACCGCAACAAGAAGCTGAACCTGAGTTAGACCCGAAAAAACACGTACGGTGCCACTTTCTGCCATCAAAAAGTGCTCTCAGCGGAAGCCTTTGGGTACACCTGAACTCCCTGGGGGAGCCTTTACGCAACCCCACACTCAACAGGACTCTGCGTCTTCACTCTTTCCTAACAACCCTAAACATAACCCTAACCGGAACAAGAAGCTCAACCCGAGTTAGACCCGAAAAAACACGTACGGTGCCACTTTCTGCCATCAAAAAGTGCTCTCAGCGGAAGCCTTTGGGTACACCTGAACTCCCTGGGGGAGCCTTTACGCAACCCCACACTCAACAGGACTCTGCGTCTTCACTCTTTCCTAACAACCCTAAACATAACCCTAACCGCAACAAGAAGCTGAACCCGAGTTAGACCCGAAAAAACACGTACGGTGCCACTTTCTGCCATCAAAAAGTGCTCTCAGCGGAAGCCTTTGGGTACACCTGAACTCCCTGGGGGAGCCTTTACGCAACCCCACACTCAACAGGACTCTGCGTCTTCACTTTTTCCTAACAACCCTAAACATAAGCCTAACCGCAACAAGAAGCTGAACCCGAGTTAGACCCGAAAAAACACGTACGGTGCCACTTTCTGCCATCAAAAAGTGCTCTCAGCGGAAGCCTTTGGGTACACCTGAACTCCCTGGGGGAGCCTTTACGCAACCCCACACTCAACAGGACTCTGTGTCTTCACTCTTTCCTAACAACCCTAAACATAACCCTAACCGCAACAAGAAGCTGAACCTGAGTTAGACCCGAAAAAACACGTACGGTGCCACTTTCTGCCATCAAAAAGTGCTCTCAGCGGAAGCCTTTGGGTACACCTGAACTCCCTGGGGGAGCCTTTACGCAACCCCACACTCAACAGGACTCTGCGTCTTCACTCTTTCCTAACAACCCTAAACATATCTCTAACCGCAACAAGAAGCTGAACCCGAGTTAGACCCGAAAAAACACGTACGGTGCCACTTTCTGCCATCAAAAAGTGCTCTCAGCGGAAGCCTTTGGGTACACCTGAACTCCCTGGGGGAGCCTTTACGCAACCCCACACTCAACAGGACTCTGCGTCTTCACTCTTTCCTAACAACCCTAAACATAACCCTAACCGCAACAAGAAGCTGAACCCGAGTTAGACCCGAAAAAACACGTACGGTGCCACTTTCTGCCATCCAAAAGTGCTCTCAGCGGAAGCCTTTGGGTACACCTGAACTCCCTGGGGGAGCCTTTACGCAACCCCGCACTCAACAGGACTCTGCGTCTTCACTCTTTCCTAACAACCCTAAACATAACCCTAACCGCAACAAGAAGCTGAACCCGAGTTAGACCCGAAAAAACACGTACGGTGCCACTTTCTGCCATCAAAAAGTGCTCTCAGCGGAAGCCTTTGGGTACACCTGAACTCCCTGGGGGAGCCTTTACGCAACCCCACACTCAACAGGACTCTGCGTCTTCACTCTTTCCTAACAACCCTAAACATAACCCTAACCGCAACAAGAAGCTGAACCCGAGTTAAACCCGAAAAAACACGTACGGTGCCACTTTCTGCCATCAAAAAGTGCTCTCAGCGGAAGCCTTTGGGTACACCTGAACTCCCTGGGGGAGCCTTTACGCAACCCCACACTCAACAGGACTCTGCGTCTTCACTCTTTCCTAACAACCCTAAACATATCCCTAACCGCAACAAGAAGCTGAACCCGAGTTAGACCCGAAAAAACACGTACGGTGCCACTTTCTGCCATCCAAAAGTGCTCTCAGCGGAAGCCTTTGGGTACACCTGAACTCCCTGGGGGAGCCTTTACGCAACCCCACACTCAACAGGACTCTGCGTCTTCACTCTTTCCTAACAACCCTAAACATAACCCTAACCGCAACAAGAAGCTGAACCCGAGTTAGACCCGAAAAAACACGTACGGTGCCACTTTCTGCCATCAAAAAGTGCTCTCAGCGGAAGCCTTTGGGTACACCTGAACTCCCTGGGGGAGCCTTTACGCAACCCCACACTCAACAGGACTCTGCGTCTTCACTCTTTCCTAACAACCCTAAACATAACCCTAACCACAACAAGAAGCTGAACCCGAGTTAGACCCGAAAAAACACGTACGGTGCCACTTTCTGCCATCAAAAAGTGCTCTCAGCGGAAGCCTTTGGGTACACCTGAACTCCCTGGGGGAGCCTTTACGCAACCCCACACTCAACAGGACTCTGCGTCTTCACTCTTTCCTAACAACCCTAAACATAACCCTAACCGCAACAAGAAGCTGAACCCGAGTTAGACCCGAAAAAACACGTACGGTGCCACTTTCTGCCATCAAAAAGTGCTCTCAGCAGAAGCCTTTGGGTACACCTGAACTCCCTGGGGGAGCCTTTACGCAACCCCACACTCAACAGGACTCTGTGTCTTCACTCTTTCCTAACAACCCTAAACATAACCCTAACCGCAACAAGAAGCTGAACCTGAGTTAGACCCGAAAAAACACGTACGGTGCCACTTTCTGCCATCAAAAAGTGCTCTCAGCGGAAGCCTTTGGGTACACCTGAACTCCCTGGGGGAGCCTTTACGCAACCCCACACTCAACAGGACTCTGTGTCTTCACTCTTTCCTAACAACCCTAAACATAACCCTAACCGCAACAAGAAGCTGAACCCGAGTTAGACCCGAAAAAACACGTACGGTGCCACTTTCTGCCATCCAAAAGTGCTCTCAGCGGAAGCCTTTGGGTACACCTGAACTCCCTGGGGGAGCCTTTACGCAACCCCACACTCAACAGGACTCTGCGTCTTCACTCTTTCCTAACAACCCTAAACATATCTCTAACCGCAACAAGAAGCTGAACCCGAGTTAGACCCGAAAAAACACGTACGGTGCCACTTTCTGCCATCAAAAAGTGCTCTCAGCGGAAGCCTTTGGGTACACCTGAACTCCCTGGGGGAGCCTTTACGCAACCCCACACTCAACAGGACTCTGCGTCTTCACTCTTTCCTAACAACCCTAAACATAACCCTAACCGCAACAAGAAGCTGAACCCGAGTTAGACCCGAAAAAACACGTACGGTGCCACTTTCTGCCATCCAAAAGTGCTCTCAGCGGAAGCCTTTGGGTACACCTGAACTCCCTGGGGGAGCCTTTACGCAACCCCACACTCAACAGGACTCTGCGTCTTCACTCTTTCCTAACAACCCTAAACATAACCCTAACCGCAACAAGAAGCTGAACCCGAGTTAGACCCGAAAAAACACGTACGGTGCCACTTTCTGCCATCAAAAAGTGCTCTCAGCGGAAGCCTTTGGGTACACCTGAACTCCCTGGGGGAGCCTTTACGCAACCCCACACTCAACAGGACTCTGCGTCTTCACTCTTTCCTAACAACCCTAAACATAACCCTAACCGGAACAAGAAGCTCAACCCGAGTTAGACCCGAAAAAACACGTACGGTGCCACTTTCTGCCATCAAAAAGTGCTCTCAGCGGAAGCCTTTGGGTACACCTGAACTCCCTGGGGGAGCCTTTACGCAACCCCACACTCAACAGGACTCTGCGTCTTCACTCTTTCCTAACAACCCTAAACATAACCCTAACCGCAACAAGAAGCTGAACCCGAGTTAGACCCGAAAAAACACGTACGGTGCCACTTTCTGCCATCAAAAAGTGCTCTCAGCGGAAGCCTTTGGGTACACCTGAACTCCCTGGGGGAGCCTTTACGCAACCCCACACTCAACAGGACTCTGCGTCTTCACTCTTTCCTAACAACCCTAAACATAACCCTAACCGCAACAAGAAGCTGAACCCGAGTTAGACCCGAAAAAACACGTACGGTGCCACTTTCTGCCATCAAAAAGTGCTCTCAGCGGAAGCCTTTGGGTACACCTGAACTCCCTGGGGGAGCCTTTACGCAACCCCACACTCAACAGGACTCTGTGTCTTCACTCTTTCCTAACAACCCTAAACATAACCCTAACCGCAACAAGAAGCTGAACCCGAGTTAGACCCGAAAAAACACGTACGGTGCCACTTTCTGCCATCCAAAAGTGCTCTCAGCGGAAGCCTTTGGGTACACCTGAACTCCCTGGGGGAGCCTTTACGCAACCCCACACTCAACAGGACTCTGCGTCTTCACTCTTTCCTAACAACCCTAAACATAAGCCTAACCGCAACAAGAAGCTGAACCCGAGTTAGACCCGAAAAAACACGTACGGTGCCACTTTCTGCCATCAAAAAGTGCTCTCAGCGGAAGCCTTTGGGTACACCTGAACTCCCTGGGGGAGCCTTTACGCAACCCCACACTCAACAGGACTCTGCGTCTTCACTCTTTCCTAACAACCCTAAACATAACCCTAACCGCAACAAGAAGCTGAACCCGAGTTAGACCCGAAAAAACACGTACGGTGCCACTTTCTGCCATCAAAAAGTGCTCTCAGCGGAAGCCTTTGGGTACACCTGAACTCCCTGGGGGAGCCTTTACGCAACCCCACACTCAACAGGACTCTGCGTCTTCACTCTTTCCTAACAACCCTAAACATAACCCTAACCGCAACAAGAAGCTGAACCCGAGTTAGACCCGAAAAAACACGTACGGTGCCACTTTCTGCCATCCAAAAGTGCTCTCAGCGGAAGCCTTTGGGTACACCTGAACTCCCTGGGGGAGCCTTTACGCAACCCCACACTCAACAGGACTCTGCGTCTTCACTCTTTCCTAACAACCCTAAACATAACCCTAACCGCAACAAGAAGCTCAACCCGAGTTAGACCCGAAAAAACACGTACGGTGCCACTTTCTGCCATCAAAAAGTGCTCTCAGCGGAAGCCTTTGGGTACACCTGAACTCCCTGGGGGAGCCTTTACGCAACCCCACACTCAACAGGACTCTGCGTCTTCACTCTTTCCTAACAACCCTAAACATAACCCTAACCGCAACAAGAAGCTGAACCCGAGTTAGACCCGAAAAAACACGTACGGTGCCACTTTCTGCCATCCAAAAGTGCTCTCAGCGGAAGCCTTTGGGTACACCTGAACTCCCTGGGGGAGCCTTTACGCAACCCCACACTCAACAGGACTCTGCGTCTTCACTCTTTCCTAACAACCCTAAACATAACCCTAACCGCAACAAGAAGCTGAACCCGAGTTAGACCCGAAAAAACACGTACGGTGCCACTTTCTGCCATCAAAAAGTGCTCTCAGCGGAAGCCTTTGGGTACACCTGAACTCCCTGGGGGAGCCTTTACGCAACCCCACACTCAACAGGACTCTGCGTCTTCACTCTTTCCTAACAACCCTAAACATAACCCTAACCGCAACAAGAAGCTGAACCCGAGTTAGACCCGAAAAAACACGTACGGTGCCACTTTCTGCCATCAAAAAGTGCTCTCAGCGGAAGCCTTTGGGTACACCTGAACTCCCTGGGGGAGCCTTTACGCAACCCCACACTCAACAGGACTCTGCGTCTTCACTCTTTCCTAACAACCCTAAACATAACCCTAACCGCAACAAGAAGCTGAACCCGAGTTAGACCCGAAAAAACACGTACGGTGCCACTTTCTGCCATCCAAAAGTGCTCTCAGCGGAAGCCTTTGGGTACACCTGAACTCCCTGGGGGAGCCTTTACGCAACCCCACACTCAACAGGACTCTGCGTCTTCACTCTTTCCTAACAACCCTAAACATAACCCTAACCGCAACAAGAAGCTGAACCCGAGTTAGACCCGAAAAAACACGTACGGTGCCACTTTCTGCCATCAAAAAGTGCTCTCAGCGGAAGCCTTTGGGTACACCTGAACTCCCTGGGGGAGCCTTTACGCAACCCCACACTCAACAGGACTCTGCGTCTTCACTCTTTCCTAACAACCCTAAACATAACCCTAACCGGAACAAGAAGCTCAACCCGAGTTAAACCCGAAAAAACACGTACGGTGCCACTTTCTGCCATCAAAAAGTGCTCTCAGCGGAAGCCTTTGGGTACACCTGAACTCCCTGGGGGAGCCTTTACGCAACCCCACACTCAACAGGACTCTGCGTCTTCACTCTTTCCTAACAACCCTAAACATAACCCTAACCGCAACAAGAAGCTCAACCCGAGTTAGACCCGAAAAAACACGTACGGTGCCACTTTCTGCCATCAAAAAGTGCTCTCAGCGGAAGCCTTTGGGTACACCTGAACTCCCTGGGGGAGCCTTTACGCAACCCCACACTCAACAGGACTCTGCGTCTTCACTCTTTCCTAACAACCCTAAACATAACCCTAACCGCAACAAGAAGCTGAACCCGAGTTAGACCCGAAAAAACACGTACGGTGCCACTTTCTGCCATCAAAAAGTGCTCTCAGCGGAAGCCTTTGGGTACACCTGAACTCCCTGGGGGAGCCTTTACGCAACCCCACACTCAACAGGACTCTGTGTCTTCACTCTTTCCTAACAACCCTAAACATAACCCTAACCGCAACAAGAAGCTGAACCCGAGTTAGACCCGAAAAAACACGTACGGTGCCACTTTCTGCCATCCAAAAGTGCTCTCAGCGGAAGCCTTTGGGTACACCTGAACTCCCTGGGGGAGCCTTTACGCAACCCCACACTCAACAGGACTCTGCGTCTTCACTCTTTCCTAACAACCCTAAACATAAGCCTAACCGCAACAAGAAGCTGAACCCGAGTTAGACCCGAAAAAACACGTACGGTGCCACTTTCTGCCATCAAAAAGTGCTCTCAGCGGAAGCCTTTGGGTACACCTGAACTCCCTGGGGGAGCCTTTACGCAACCCCACACTCAACAGGACTCTGCGTCTTCACTCTTTCCTAACAACCCTAAACATAACCCTAACCGCAACAAGAAGCTGAACCCGAGTTAGACCCGAAAAAACACGTACGGTGCCACTTTCTGCCATCAAAAAGTGCTCTCAGCGGAAGCCTTTGGGTACACCTGAACTCCCTGGGGGAGCCTTTACGCAACCCCACACTCAACAGGACTCTGCGTCTTCACTCTTTCCTAACAACCCTAAACATAACCCTAACCGCAACAAGAAGCTGAACCCGAGTTAGACCCGAAAAAACACGTACGGTGCCACTTTCTGCCATCCAAAAGTGCTCTCATACTCATGCTGAATGCGGGTACACCTGAACTCCCTGGGGGAGCCTTTACGCAACCCCACACTCAACAGGACTCTGCGTCTTCACTCTTTCCTAACAACCCTAAACATAAGCCCTAACCGCAACAAGAAGCTGAACCCGAGTTAGACCCGAAAAAACACGTACGGTGCCACTTTCTGCCATCAAAAAGTGCTCTCAGCGGAAGCCTTTGGGTACACCTGAACTCCCTGGGGAGCCTTTACGCAACCCCACACTCAACAGGACTCTGCGCTTCACTCTTTCCTAACAACCCAAACATAACCCTAACCGCAACAAGAAGCAGTTAGACCCGAAAAAACACGTACGGTGCCACTTTCTGCCATCCAAAAGTGCTCTC
>NW_028153543.1:7500-31884 GCF_964211835.1 Anser anser
TAACCCAAAACGTAAAGATTCTCAAAGCCCTAACGCTGGAGACCCTAACCTTAAAAAAAAAAAAATAAGACCTTAAAACCCTAACCCTAAATACCTGACCATAACTAAAACCCTAAGACCCTAACCCTAAAAACCCTATCAACACTAAAACCACAAAATACTTTAAAACCTTAACACACTAACCCCCAAACCCTAACCCTTATAACTCCAACCCTAACAACCTTAAAATCCTAACCCTAAACCCTGGAAACCCTAACCCTGAAACCCAACCCTAGTGCCTTAGCCCTGAAACCTTAAAACCCTAACACCTTATTAGAAACACTCTGTAACCAATACCATAGGCTTAGGCAAGTATCTCAGTGAGGTAGCATTTTTATTCACGATTGCAATGGCAGGCGTCCCACAAGCCACCTACTAGTTCCATAACACAGTTTATATAATTTTTTTTTTCCTCTCGGTGACCAGGACCCTCCCCAGTTTCCCCATTGACTGAGTAATCCATGTTCACGATCTATCCAGTGCTTCACAGAAAATACACAGCTGCTGGCCTGTTACTAGTCAATTTTATTTTTTTCTTGACTGTTTTCCTCTTTGAGGTGGTAATGTTTCTTACACCGTGATTTCCACCCAATTGCTCTAAGGATTCTGGTTGTCTGCATTTTACAAGGTTGTCTGTTAAGCTTTCTTATCACTGCAAGCATATATCAATACCACCTTCCTTCCCTCTAAACGATGTAACTCTGTGCAAAAACATTTTTATTCCCACAACCTTGATCCCCTTACCCTAAAATCCTTATTCTCTTTAACCGTAACAACTCTAACCACAACCCTAACCCTTCATATCAACCCCCCGACGCTAATGACACTGACTAATGATCCAAACCCCAAACCCCAGGCAACCAACAAAGAAACAGACACAAAGCTGAAAACTACAAAAAAGGCAAAACCCTGGATACAGACCCCAAATCACAAACACGCTACCAAAATGCTACAGAAAAGCCCCAGACGCAGGCCCCAAGCACTACAGCTAGGCCCCAGAAGCTCTAGACACATCCCAAAGCCAAAATGCAATCCCCAAACACTACAGAAAAGCCCCCAAACACCAGACACAGGCTGCAGAAGTCTACAAGCAGGCCCCAGCCACACCCGGATGCAGACCCCAACTGTCCACAAGCAGCTCCCAACCCACCCCCCCCCATGAACTGGACCCCCCACCACCACCACCAGATGCATGCCCCAGGCCCCAGGCCTCAGCCCCAGCCCCCACACCCCAGACTCAGGCCCCAAAGGTGTACAACCAGCTCCCAACTGCCCCCCTCAAAGGGAGGCCCCAAAGCCTGCCAGAGGACCCTAGAGCGTACAAGCAGCTCCCAACCCCCCCGGCACAGGCCCCAACCCCCCCCCAGACACAGGCCCCAAAGGTGTACAAGCAACTCCCCATCCTCCCCAGAGGCACGCCCCAAAGGTGTACAAACAGCCACAACCCCCCAAGACCCAGACCCCTACAGCGTAGAAGCAGCTCCCAACCCCATGCCCCCAAGGCACATGCCCCAACCCCTCCCCCAAGGCAGGCCCTAACAGTGTACAAGCAGCTCCCACCCCCCCCCAGACGCAGGCCCCAAAGGTGTACAAGCAGGCCCCTACAGTATACAAGCAGCTCACAACCACCCCCCCAAAGGCAGGCCCCAAGCCCCTCCAGATGCAAGCCCGAAAGGTTAAAACCAGCTCCAACCCCCTAACCCCCCCCGCCCCGCGCAGACGCAGGCCCCAAAGGTGTACAAGCAGTTCCCAACCCCTCCAAGGCAGGCCCCAAAAGTGTACAGGCAGGCCCCTACAGTGTAGAAACGCTCCAACCCCCCCCGCTTCCACCTCGAGGGAGGCCCTCCCCCCCCAGTATACACGAAGCTCCCAACCCCCTCTCAGAGGAATGCCTAAAAAAGTATACAAGCAGCTCCTAACACCCCCCCCCCCCCCCCAAAAGAGGCAGTCCCCAAAGGTGTACAAGCAGGCCCTCAAATCCCTTAGGTGTACAAGCAGGCCCTTCAAATCCCTTAGCCCCTGCGCCAGCTTTATTGGCGAGCAGCGAGGCTGGGGGGGGAGGGGGGCAAGACAGCCTTAAATAAAATACAAATATAAAAAGTGTTATAAATGGCTGTTATAAATCCAAATAGGATTACAATCAAAGTTTACAATTTATTAAACGAATAGAGGCAAGCAAGCAGCGCTGGGTGCGCCGGGAGTCTCTGCTCCCCCAGGACGCACGCCTGTTACGTAAGGCGGCTGGTTTTGATGCTCCCAGGCTAATACATATTCATTACTACTTCGAGAAGAGGCAGGGTTATTAGAATTGGTTTCCGGAATCCGAAACCCCTCCCAGGGGCCCCTGCGTACCAGTCTCTGGTGGTCTCTCGGGGCTTGCTCGGGCTGAATGCTGGTTGTCTTCCTCTCAGGCTTTTGTCCTTCAATTGTCCTTCAGCTCCCCCTTCCTCCTCGTTTGGGAGCCTCTGCGCCGGATTTCAGAAACTCTAGCAACATCCCCTGCAGTAGTCAGCACTTTTCCCTAAAAACCCCTTTGTTCTCTTATCACCTAGACCCGGGCCTCGATGGTAACCCTTCAAATCCCTTAGTGACACGAATTGCTGGACCATTCCTTACAAAAGGAAGGATAAAATATGTAGAGGAGCAATGGCACCCGCGAAAGCCCGGCGCCGCGGGCAGAGGCAGCGAAGGTTGACGGCAGAACAGTGCTCGGTTTGAACACGGAGAGGGAAAGCGAGGGGAAGGTGGCCGAAGCCGGCCGCAGTCTCTGAGCTCTCCTCCTCCTGATTGTTTTCTCTCAAAGCCATTTCTGTCTGTGTGCGGGCACCCGGAGCCGGCAGAAGTCCCCGTGAAGTCCTTCGGCAGGACGGAGGGCTGCGTGGGCTCCAGTGAGAGAGGGAGTTAGGAGAATCTTATCAAGTAGAGATAGAGCGCTGACAGCGTTAAACTAGGATGCTACTTAGTGTCTTTGCTAACTATGGTGCATTGTGCCAATTAACTAAAGCAAGAAGCCTTGGGCCCCTTACCAAGGTCAGTCTCCTAATAAGAGAGTGAGCCTGTCTTAAGAAACTGGGAGAAACTGGTCCTGCAGATGGACAAGAGCCAAGGAGCAACTGAGTCTGCGCAAAGACAAGAGGTCAACTAGCGGTGACGAGGAAGAGTCATCAATCTTCATGCCCACGACCTCCCGTGCTGCCCAGCGCTGAATAAACATACCTACTTTACAATCTCACTGATTGTGGAGTCCCTTTTCCGCAAGTCACTAGCAGCGGTTTCTTCCGCAGAGGTTTTCCCAGAGCCGCTTCAAAGCTTCCCTCGCGGAGCTGGGGCGTCGCAGGGGGTCGTCAAAGCACGCACACACACACACACACACACACACACACACACACACACAGGCGTTGTTGTCCAAACAGAAAGTATTTACAACAAATTCGACAAGCGGTTTTCCTCTGCCAGCAGCAAATGCCTGAGGGCCCCTACAGCTTCACAAATCATAGCACAAAGAGCCTAAAGTTCCTCTAAAATTTAGGGAAATGATTCAAAATAGATCTGCTAGGGGAAAACGATCACTGGCGGCAGGGTACACAATACACGCGAGTCTCAGCTCTCCTCCGCAGGGTCAGTGCCCACGCCCAAGTGCGACGCTGATGGCACCCGAACATTTGCTGTAGCAGGCAGCAGAGCCAGCAGCTCAGGGGAGCAATTTTAAAAACCAGGAGGCACTTAAACCAACCCTTAATTGACCCAGTTACTGCAGGAGAGTCCCGACTACTCGCCCTGGAGTCCTACTGTCACCAGCAAAAAGCACCAACCAAAGCTTGGGGGAACTTTGGTACAGCACAAGAGAAGGGAGTGGGGGTAGCGTAGCCGTATCGCAGAGCTGCTGCTTTTCACACCATTTTATCATCCCCGATAACTGAAAGTAAGGCCGGGTGGGCTGACCCCACCACCACCACTCCTGGCAGCATGTTTGGTCCACAACGCTAGAATAATTATTTTGCTCCCTCCCGCCCCTACAGCTTCATCATCTGAAAAGATTACAGTCAAAACAATGGCATACACAAATAAAAGTCAAGAGTTGACATAGTAACTCCGGGATTTGGGTATCAACTGTCCGAGAAATCAGAACACCCAGGCTTCACAATGTGCCCAACATCGAGCTGTGCCAAGGGGGGCGGAAGGAAGAAGCTTTCCGTTTAAGCCTTCAGAGCATCGCTCCATCACTACGTCAATTCACAGCCACCACAGCGTGCCGATGGACATCTTTCTGTGCCAAAAGAAACAAGTGCTTTGTCCTCTTGATATCAAAGGTAGCCACCTATAGTTACGGAACCATGCACAAGACCTTAACTCTGACCAGCAGGAAAACTTAGGACAACTGAGTGCAGATCCTGCCAATTTCTACCAGTTCCAACTGTGCTTTAAGTCTCATTGCAAAGCCTCAGTTAGAAAAAGGATCACCTCAGGGTATCCAACAAGAAGAAGAGTTGTTTTCTTTTTTTTCCTTTTTTTCTTTTTTTTTTTTTTAATATACCATAGGACTATGCAGTTCAATCATCAATCATCTTGGAAAGCTCAAGGAGGAGGTCATCCTCATCCTTCCCTGGGTCCAAGTCGAGCTCGGCTTCCAGTATGCCGTCTGAGAGTTCCCAAAGTAGCATCTCTAAATCCTCGTCTACAGATACGGGCGCGTTGCCTGTGGAACTCAGCCGGCGTGTCCTTGCTTCTTCTAGCTGGGAAGAAGCTGAAGTCGAGCTTGAGAACTCCATTGGCTCCACGGATTCTGCCTGGCTTCCAAGATGTGCTTCAGGGTTTCTCTGTGAAGCCAGAGCACCCGGAGTCTAGCAAAGATGGGAAACCAACATGGCCTCCCGGAAGCCCAGTGTCCGAGAACTACATCTCCCGGCATGCTCTGGGAAAACAATATGGACTCCCGGAAACCCGGTGGCCAAGAACTACATTTCCCAGCACTCCCCAGAAAATTGAGCCTCGCACCTTGCCGTAGGACGCCATTTTTTGCTCTGTTACATTACCGGTTTCGTGTTTATGGAGGGTTTTCCCGCCGTTTTGGGGGGTTTCCCCTCAATTTCGGGTTTTCAGCTCTCCATTTCAGAGTTCTTCCCCGCAATTTTGGGGTTCCTTCCCCTAATTTGGTGCTTCGCCCCCCCCCCACTTTTGGGGTTCCCCCTCCATTTTGGGGATTCCCCCCAATTCCAAGCCCCCCACAATTTTGGAGGCCCCCACCATCCTTTCTTGGCCTGCCACCCTAATATTAAGGTTCTTTCCCCCAATGTTGGGGTTCTCACCACATGTTTGAGGTTCCTTCCCTTAATTTGGGGCTTAGCTCCCCGGGATCTGGGGCTTTAACCCCAATTTTGGGGGTCCCCCCCAAGTTTGGGGATTCCTCCCCAGGTCTGGGGGGGGTCCACATTCAATTCTGGAATTTCACACTTCCATTTAAGTCTTCTTCCCCCCAATTTGGGGGTTCACCCACCCAATTTTGGGGGTTCCTCCCCTAATTTGGGGGGACCCGACCAATTTTGGGGGTCCCCCCCAATTGTAGAGTCCCCCACCCTCCTTTTTTGGGTTCCCCCCTAATATTAAAGAGTTCTTCCGCCCAATTTTGGGGGACCCCACAATTTGGCCGTTCCTTCCCCTAACTTTGGGCTTCAACCCTTCGATTTTGGGGGGGGCTCCCCCCCTCTTATTTTGGCCTTCCGCCCTAATATTAGGCCTAACCCCTAAGAACCTTGACCCCTAAGCCTATGGCAACCACGGATCTAACCCTAACCCCTACCCCAACAAACCCTAGAAACCCTAACCCTAAAAACCCTTGCAGCCCTAACCCGATAAAATTTACCACACTAAACCCCTGAAGACTGTTCTGGGGGGTCCACATTCAATTCTGGAATTTCACACTTCCATTTAAGTGTTCTGCCCCCCCAATATGGGGGTTCGCCCACCCAATTTTGGGGGTTCCTCCCCTAATTGGGGGGGACACAACCAATTTTGGGGGGGACACAACCAATTTTGGGGGGGACACAACCAATTTTAGAGTCCCCCACCCTCCTTTTTTGGGTTTCCCCCAATATTAAGAGCTCTTCCGCTCAATTTTGGGGGACCCCACAATTTTGACGTTCCTTCCCCTAACTTTGGGCTTCAACCCTTCAATTTTGGGTGGGCTCCTCCCCTCTTATTTTGGCCTTCCGCCCTAATATTAGGCCTAACCCCTAAGAACCTTGACCCCTAACCCTATGGCAACCACGGATCTAACCCTAACCCCTACCCCAACAAACCCTAGAAACCCTAACCCTAAAAACCCTTACAGCCCTAACCCGATAAAATTTACCACACTAAACCCCTGAAGACTGTTCTGGGGGGTCCACATCCAATTCTGGAATTTCACACTTCCATTTAAGTCTTCTTCCCCCCAATTTGGGGGTTCGCCCACCCAATTTTGGGGGTTCCTCCCCTAATTTGGGGGGGACACAACCGATTTTAGAGTCCCCCACCCTCCTTTTTTGGGTTCCCCCCTAATATTAAAAGTACTTCCGCTCAATTTTGGGGGACCCCACAATTTTGACGTTCCTTCCCCTAACTTGGGGCTTCAACCCTTCAATTTTGGGGGGGGCTCCCACCCTCTTATTTTGGCCTTCCGCCCTAATATTAGGCCTAACCCCTAAGAACCTTGACCCCTAACGCTATGGCAACCACGGATCTAACCCTAACCCCTACCCCAACAAACCCTAGAAACCCTAACCCTAAAAACCCTTACAGCCCTAACCCGATAAAATTTACCACACTAAACCCCTGAAGACTGTTCTGGGGGGTCCACATTCAATTCTGGAATTTCACACTTCCATTTAAGTGTTCTGCCCCCCCAATATGGGGGTTCGCCCACCCAATTTTGGGGGTTCCTCCCCTAATTGGGGGGGACACAACCAATTTTGGGGGGGACACAACCAATTTGGGGGGGTCCCCCCAATTTTAGAGTCCCCCACCCTCCTTTTTTGGGTTTCCCCCAATATTAAGAGCTCTTCCGCCCAATTTTGGGGGACCCCACAATTTTGACGTTTCTTCCCCTAAATTGGGGCTTCGACCCTTCAATTTTGGGGGGGGCTCCCCCCTTAGTTTGGCCTTCCACCCTAATATTGGGCCTTACCCCTAAGAACCCTGACCCCTAACACTACGGCTCCCACGGATCTAACCCTAACCCCTACCCCAAAAAACCCTAGAAACCCTAACCCTAAAAACCCTTACAGTCCTAACCCGATAAAATTTACCACACTAGACCTACGCCTAAAAGCCCTAACCCTAAAAATTAAGACCCTCTAAACCCTAACCCAAAACGTAAAGATTCTCAAAGCCCTAACGCTGGAGACCCTAACCTTAAAAAAAAAAAAATAAGACCTTAAAACCCTAACCCTAAATACCTGACCATAACTAAAACCCTAAGACCCTAACCCTAAAAACCCTATCAACACTAAAACCACAAAATACTTTAAAACCTTAACACACTAACCCCCAAACCCTAACCCTTATAACTCCAACCCTAACAACCTTAAAATCCTAACCCTAAACCCTGGAAACCCTAACCCTGAAACCCAACCCTACTGCCTTAGCCCTGAAACCTTAAAACCCTAACACCTTATTAGAAACACTCTGTAACCAATACCATAGGCTCAGGCAAGTATCTCAGTGAGGTAGCATTTTTATTCACGATTGCAATGGCAGGCGTCCCACAAGCCACCTACTAGTTCCATAACACAGTTTATATAATTTTTTTTTTCCTCTCGGTGACCAGGACCCTCCCCAGTTTCCCCATTGACTGAGTAATCCATGTTCACGATCTATCCAGTGCTTCACAGAAAATACACAGCTGCTGGCCTGTTACTAGTCAATTTTATTTTTTTCTTGACTGTTTTCCTCTTTGAGGTGGTAATGTTTCTTACACCGTGATTTCCACCCAATTGCTCTAAGGATTCTGGTTGTCTGCATTTTACAAGGTTGTCTGTTAAGCTTTCTTATCACTGCAAGCATATATCAATACCACCTTCCTTCCCTCTAAACGATGTAACTCTGTGCAAAAACATTTTTATTCCCACAACCTTGATCCCCTTACCCTAAAATCCTTATTCTCTTTAACCGTAACAACTCAGTTGTCAGTTTGACCTCAGTGCCGGGGAAGCTCATGGAGCAGATTATCTTGAGGGTCATCACGCGGCACTTGCAGGGCAAGCAGGCGATCAGGCCCAGTCAGCATGGGTTTATGAAAGGCAGGTCCTGCTTGACGAACCTGATCTCCTTCTATGACCAAGTGACGCGCTTGGTGGATGAGGGAAAGGCTGTGGACGTGGTCTACCTTGACCTCAGTAAGGCTTTTGACACCGTTCCCCACAACATTCTCCTCAAGAAACTGGCTGCTCGGGGCTTGGACTGGCGTACGCTTCGCTGGGTTAGAAACTGGCTGGATGGCCGGGCCCAGAGAGTTGTGGTGAATGGAGTCAAATCTGGCTGGAGGCCGGTCACTAGTGGAGTCCCCCAGGGCTCGGTACTGGGGCCGGTCCTCTTTAACATCTTTATTGATGATCTGGATGAGGGCGTCCAGTGCACCCTCAGTAAGTTTGCAGATGACACCAAGCTAAGTGCGTGTGTCGATCTGCTCGAGGGCAGGAAGGCTCTGCAGGAGGATCTGCATAGGCTGGAGCGATGGGCTGAGGTCAACTGCATGAAGTTCAACAAGGCCAAGTGCCGGGTCCTGCACCTGGGCTGCAACAACCCCAAGCAGAGCTACAGGCTGGGAGATGAGTGGCTGGAAAGCTGCCTGGCCGAGAAGGACCTGGGAGTATTGGTGGATAGTCGGCTGAATATGAGCCAGCAGTGTGCCCAGGTGGCCAAGAAGGCCAACGGCATCCTGGCCTGTATAAGAAGCAGTGTGGCCAGCAGGTCGAGGGAAGTGATTGTGCCCCTGTACTCGGCTCTGGTGAGGCCGCACCTCGAGTACTGTGTTCAGTTTTGGGCCCCTCGCTACAGGAAGGACATGGACGTGCTCGAGCAAGTCCAGAGAAGGGCGACCAAGCTGGTGAGGGGTCTGGAGAACAAGTCTTACGAGGAGCGGCTGAGGGAGCTGGGCTTGTTCAGCCTGGAGAAGAGGAGGCTCAGGGGCGACCTCATCGCTCTCTACAGTTATCTGAAAGGAGGCTGTAGAGAGGTGGGGGTTGGTCTATTCTCCCACATGCCTGGTGACAGGACGAGGGGGAATGGGCTAAAGTTGCGACAGGGGAGTTTTAGGTTGGATGTTAGGAAGTACTTCTTTACCGAAAGGGTTATTAAGCATTGGAACGGGCTGCCCAGGGAGGTGGTGGAGTCACCATCCCTGGAGGTCTTTAAAAGACGTTTAGATGTAGAGCTTGGGGATATGGTTTAGTGGAGTACTTAGTGTTAGGTCGGAGGTTGGACTCGATGATCTTGAGGTCTCTTCCAACCTAGAAAAATCTGTGAATCTGTGAACTCTAACCACAACCCTAACCCTTCATATCAACCCCCCGACGCTAATGACACTGACTAATGATCCAAACCCCAAACCCCAGGCAACCAACAAAGAAACAGACACAAAGCTGAAAACTACAAAAAAGGCAAAACCCTGGATACAGACCCCAAATCACAAACACGCTACCAAAATGCTACAGAAAAGCCCCAGACGCAGGCCCCAAGCACTACAGCTAGGCCCCAGAAGCTCTAGACACATCCCAAAGCCAAAATGCAATCCCCAAACACTACAGAAAAGCCCCCAAACACCAGACACAGGCTGCAGAAGTCTACAAGCAGGCCCCAGCCACACCCGGATGCAGACCCCAACTGTCCACAAGCAGCTCCCAACCCACCCCCCCCCATGAACTGGACCCCCCACCACCACCACCAGATGCATGCCCCAGGCCCCAGGCCTCAGCCCCAGCCCCCACACCCCAGACTCAGGCCCCAAAGGTGTACAACCAGCTCCCAACTGCCCCCCTCAAAGGGAGGCCCCAAAGCCTGCCAGAGGACCCTAGAGCGTACAAGCAGCTCCCAACCCCCCCGGCACAGGCCCCAACCCCCCCCCAGACACAGGCCCCAAAGGTGTACAAGCAACTCCCCATCCTCCCCAGAGGCACGCCCCAAAGGTGTACAAACAGCCCCAACCCCCCAAGACCCAGACCCCTACAGCGTAGAAGCAGCTCCCAACCCCATGCCCCCAAGGCACATGCCCCAACCCCTCCCCCAAGGCAGGCCCTAACAGTGTACAAGCAGCTCCCACCCCCCCCCAGACGCAGGCCCCAAAGGTGTACAAGCAGGCCCCTACAGTATACAAGCAGCTCACAACCACCCCCCCAAAGGCAGGCCCCAAGCCCCTCCAGATGCAAGCCCGAAAGGTTAAAACCAGCTCCAATCCCCTAACCCCCCCCGCCCCGCGCAGACGCAGGCCCCAAAGGTGTACAAGCAGTTCCCAACCCCTCCAAGGCAGGCCCCAAAAGTGTACAGGCAGGCCCCTACAGTGTAGAAACGCTCCAACCCCCCCCGCTTCCACCTCGAGGGAGGCCCTCCCCCGCCAGTATACACGAAGCTCCCAACCCCCTCTCAGAGGAATGCCTAAAAAAGTATACAAGCAGCTCCTAACAGGCCCCCCCCCCCCCCCCAAAAAGAGGCAGTCCCCAAAGGTGTACAAGCAGGCCCTCAAATCCCTTAGGTGTACAAGCAGGCCCTTCAAATCCCTTAGCCCCTGCGCCAGCTTTATTGGCGAGCAGCGAGGCTGGGGGGGGAGGGGGGCAAGACAGCCTTAAATAAAATACAAATATAAAAAGTGTTATAAATGGCTGTTATAAATCCAAATAGGATTACAATCAAAGTTTACAATTTATTAAACGAATAGAGGCAAGCAAGCAGCGCTGGGTGCGCCGGGAGTCTCTGCTCCCCCAGGACGCACGCCTGTTACGTAAGGCGGCTGGTTTTGATGCTCCCAGGCTAATACATATTCATTACTACTTCGAGAAGAGGCAGGGTTATTAGAATTGGTTTCCGGAATCCGAAACCCCTCCCAGGGGCCCCTGCGTACCAGTCTCTGGTGGTCTCTCGGGGCTTGCTCGGGCTGAATGCTGGTTGTCTTCCTCTCAGGCTTTTGTCCTTCAATTGTCCTTCAGCTCCCCCTTCCTCCTCGTTTGGGAGCCTCTGCGCCGGATTTCAGAAACTCTAGCAACATCCCCTGCAGTAGTCAGCACTTTTCCCTAAAAACCCCTTTGTTCTCTTATCACCTAGACCCGGGCCTCGATGGTAACCCTTCAAATCCCTTAGTGACACGAATTGCTGGACCATTCCTTACAAAAGGAAGGATAAAATATGTAGAGGAGCAATGGCACCCACGAAAGCCCGGCGCCGCGGGCAGAGGCAGCGAAGGTTGACGGCAGAACAGTGCTCGGTTTGAACACGGAGAGGGAAAGCGAGGGGAAGGTGGCCGAAGCCGGCCGCAGTCTCTGAGCTCTCCTCCTCCTGATTGTTTTCTCTCAAAGCCATTTCTGTCTGTGTGCGGGCACCCGGAGCCGGCAGAAGTCCCCGTGAAGTCCTTCGGCAGGACGGAGGGCTGCGTGGGCTCCAGTGAGAGAGGGAGTTAGGAGAATCTTATCAAGTAGAGATAGAGCGCTGACAGCGTTAAACTAGGATGCTACTTAGTGTCTTTGCTAACTATGGTGCATTGTGCCAATTAACTAAAGCAAGAAGCCTTGGGCCCCTTACCAAGGTCAGTCTCCTAATAAGAGAGTGAGCCTGTCTTAAGAAACTGGGAGAAACTGGTCCTGCAGATGGACAAGAGCCAAGGAGCAACTGAGTCTGCGCAAAGACAAGAGGTCAACTAGCGGTGACGAGGAAGAGTCATCAATCTTCATGCCCACGACCTCCCGTGCTGCCCAGCGCTGAATAAACATACCTACTTTACAATCTCACTGATTGTGGAGTCCCTTTTCCGCAAGTCACTAGCAGCGGTTTCTTCCGCAGAGGTTTTCCCAGAGCCGCTTCAAAGCTTCCCTCGCGGAGCTGGGGCGTCGCAGGGGGTCGTCAAAGCACGCACACACACACACACACACACACACACACACACACACACAGGCGTTGTTGTCCAAACAGAAAGTATTTACAACAAATTCGACAAGCGGTTTTCCTCTGCCAGCAGCAAATGCCTGAGGGCCCCTACAGCTTCACAAATCATAGCACAAAGAGCCTAAAGTTCCTCTAAAATTTAGGGAAATGATTCAAAATAGATCTGCTAGGGGAAAACGATCACTGGCGGCAGGGTACACAATACACGCGAGTCTCAGCTCTCCTCCGCAGGGTCAGTGCCCACGCCCAAGTGCGACGCTGATGGCACCCGAACATTTGCTGTAGCAGGCAGCAGAGCCAGCAGCTCAGGGGAGCAATTTTAAAAACCAGGAGGCACTTAAACCAACCCTTAATTGACCCAGTTACTGCAGGAGAGTCCCGACTACTCGCCCTGGAGTCCTACTGTCACCAGCAAAAAGCACCAACCAAAGCTTGGGGGAACTTTGGTACAGCACAAGAGAAGGGAGTGGGGGTAGCGTAGCCGTATCGCAGAGCTGCTGCTTTTCACACCATTTTATCATCCCCGATAACTGAAAGTAAGGCCGGGTGGGCTGACCCCACCACCACCACTCCTGGCAGCATGTTTGGTCCACAACGCTAGAATAATTATTTTGCTCCCTCCCGCCCCTACAGCTTCATCATCTGAAAAGATTACAGTCAAAACAATGGCATACACAAATAAAAGTCAAGAGTTGACATAGTAACTCCGGGATTTGGGTATCAACTGTCCGAGAAATCAGAACACCCAGGCTTCACAATGTGCCCAACATCGAGCTGTGCCAAGGGGGGCGGAAGGAAGAAGCTTTCCGTTTAAGCCTTCAGAGCATCGCTCCATCACTACGTCAATTCACAGCCACCACAGCGTGCCGATGGACATCTTTCTGTGCCAAAAGAAACAAGTGCTTTGTCCTCTTGATATCAAAGGTAGCCACCTATAGTTACGGAACCATGCACAAGACCTTAACTCTGACCAGCAGGAAAACTTAGGACAACTGAGTGCAGATCCTGCCAATTTCTACCAGTTCCAACTGTGCTTTAAGTCTCATTGCAAAGCCTCAGTTAGAAAAAGGATCACCTCAGGGTATCCAACAAGAAGAAGAGTTGTTTTCTTTTTTTTCCTTTTTTTCTTTTTTTTTTTTTAATATACCATAGGACTATGCAGTTCAATCATCAATCATCTTGGAAAGCTCAAGGAGGAGGTCATCCTCATCCTTCCCTGGGTCCAAGTCGAGCTCGGCTTCCAGTATGCCGTCTGAGAGTTCCCAAAGTAGCATCTCTAAATCCTCGTCTACAGATACGGGCGCGTTGCCTGTGGAACTCAGCCGGCGTGTCCTTGCTTCTTCTACCTGGGAAGAAGCTGAAGTCGAGCTTGAGAACTCCATTGGCTCCACGGATTCTGCCTGGCTTCCAAGATGTGCTTCAGGGTTTCTCTGTGAAGCCAGAGCACCCGGAGTCTAGCAAAGATGGGAAACCAACATGGCCTCCCGGAAGCCCAGTGTCCGAGAACTACATCTCCCGGCATGCTCTGGGAAAACAATATGGACTCCCGGAAACCCGGTGGCCAAGAACTACATTTCCCAGCACTCCCCAGAAAATTGAGCCTCGCACCTTGCCGTAGGACGCCATTTTTTGCTCTGTTACATTACCGGTTTCGTGTTTATGGAGGGTTTTCCCGCCGTTTTGGGGGGTTTCCCCTCAATTTCGGGTTTTCAGCTCTCCATTTCAGAGTTCTTCCCCGCAATTTTGGGGTTCCTTCCCCTAATTTGGTGCTTCGCCCCCCCCCCACTTTTGGGGTTCCCCCTCCATTTTGGGGATTCCCCCCAATTCCAAGCCCCCCACAATTTTTTTGAGGCCCCCACCATCCTTTCTTGGCCTGCCACCCTAATATTAAGGTTCTTTCCCCCAATGTTGGGGTTCTCACCACATGTTTGAGGTTCCTTCCCTTAATTTGGGGCTTAGCTCCCCGGGATCTGGGGCTTTAACCCCAATTTTGGGGGTCCCCCCCAAGTTTGGGGATTCCTCCCCAGGTCTGGGGGGGGTCCACATTCAATTCTGGAATTTCACACTTCCATTTAAGTCTTCTTCCCCCCAATTTGGGGGTTCACCCACCCAATTTTGGGGGTTCCTCCCCTAATTTGGGGGGGCCCGACCAATTTTGGGGGTCCCCCCCAATTGTAGAGTCCCCCACCCTCCTTTTTTGGGTTCCCCCCTAATATTAAAGAGTTCTTCCGCCCAATTTTGGGGGACCCCACAATTTGGCCGTTCCTTCCCCTAACTTTGGGCTTCAACCCTTCGATTTTGGGGGGGGCTCCCCCCCTCTTATTTTGGCCTTCCGCCCTAATATTAGGCCTAACCCCTAAGAACCTTGACCCCTAAGCCTATGGCAACCACGGATCTAACCCTAACCCCTACCCCAACAAACCCTAGAAACCCTAACCCTAAAAACCCTTGCAGCCCTAACCCGATAAAATTTACCACACTAAACCCCTGAAGACTGTTCTGGGGGGTCCACATTCAATTCTGGAATTTCACACTTCCATTTAAGTGTTCTGCCCCCCCAATATGGGGGTTCGCCCACCCAATTTTGGGGGTTCCTCCCCTAATTGGGGGGGACACAACCAATTTTGGGGGGGACACAACCAATTTTGGGGGGGACACAACCAATTTTAGAGTCCCCCACCCTCCTTTTTTGGGTTTCCCCCAATATTAAGAGCTCTTCCGCTCAATTTTGGGGGACCCCACAATTTTGACGTTCCTTCCCCTAACTTTGGGCTTCAACCCTTCAATTTTGGGTGGGCTCCTCCCCTCTTATTTTGGCCTTCCGCCCTAATATTAGGCCTAACCCCTAAGAACCTTGACCCCTAACCCTATGGCAACCACGGATCTAACCCTAACCCCTACCCCAACAAACCCTAGAAACCCTAACCCTAAAAACCCTTACAGCCCTAACCCGATAAAATTTACCACACTAAACCCCTGAAGACTGTTCTGGGGGGTCCACATCCAATTCTGGAATTTCACACTTCCATTTAAGTCTTCTTCCCCCCAATTTGGGGGTTCGCCCACCCAATTTTGGGGGTTCCTCCCCTAATTTGGGGGGGACACAACCGATTTTAGAGTCCCCCACCCTCCTTTTTTGGGTTCCCCCCTAATATTAAAAGTTCTTCCGCCCAATTTTGGGGGACCCCACAATTTTGACGTTCCTTCCCCTAACTTGGGGCTTCAACCCTTCAATTTTGGGGGGGGCTCCCACCCTCTTATTTTGGCCTTCCGCCCTAATATTAGGCCTAACCCCTAAGAACCTTGACCCCTAACGCTATGGCAACCACGGATCTAACCCTAACCCCTACCCCAACAAACCCTAGAAACCCTAACCCTAAAAACCCTTACAGCCCTAACCCGATAAAATTTACCACACTAAACCCCTGAAGACTGTTCTGGGGGGTCCACATTCAATTCTGGAATTTCACACTTCCATTTAAGTGTTCTGCCCCCCCAATATGGGGGTTCGCCCACCCAATTTTGGGGGTTCCTCCCCTAACTGGGGGGGACACAACCAATTTTGGGGGGGACACAACCAATTTGGGGGGGTCCCCCCAATTTTAGAGTCCCCCACCCTCCTTTTTTGGGTTTCCCCCAATATTAAGAGCTCTTCCGCCCAATTTTGGGGGACCCCACAATTTTGACGTTTCTTCCCCTAAATTGGGGCTTCGACCCTTCAATTTTCGGGGGGGCTCCCCCCTTAGTTTGGCCTTCCACCCTAATATTGGGCCTTACCCCTAAGAACCCTGACCCCTAACACTACGGCTCCCACGGATCTAACCCTAACCCCTACCCCAAAAAACCCTAGAAACCCTAACCCTAAAAACCCTTACAGTCCTAACCCGATAAAATTTACCACACTAGACCTACGCCTAAAAGCCCTAACCCTAAAAATTAAGACCCTCTAAACCCTAACCCAAAACGTAAAGATTCTCAAAGCCCTAACGCTGGAGACCCTAACCTTAAAAAAAAAAAAATAAGACCTTAAAACCCTAACCCTAAATACCTGACCATAACTAAAACCCTAAGACCCTAACCCTAAAAACCCTATCAACACTAAAACCACAAAATACTTTAAAACCTTAACACACTAACCCCCAAACCCTAACCCTTATAACTCCAACCCTAACAACCTTAAAATCCTAACCCTAAACCCTGGAAACCCTAACCCTGAAACCCAACCCTAGTGCCTTAGCCCTGAAACCTTAAAACCCTAACACCTTATTAGAAACACTCTGTAACCAATACCATAGGCTCAGGCAAGTATCTCAGTGAGGTAGCATTTTTATTCACGATTGCAATGGCAGGCGTCCCACAAGCCACCTACTAGTTCCATAACACAGTTTATATAATTTTTTTTTTCCTCTCGGTGACCAGGACCCTCCCCAGTTTCCCCATTGACTGAGTAATCCATGTTCACGATCTATCCAGTGCTTCACAGAAAATACACAGCTGCTGGCCTGTTACTAGTCAATTTTATTTTTTTCTTGACTGTTTTCCTCTTTGAGGTGGTAATGTTTCTTACACCGTGATTTCCACCCAATTGCTCTAAGGATTCTGGTTGTCTGCATTTTACAAGGTTGTCTGTTAAGCTTTCTTATCACTGCAAGCATATATCAATACCACCTTCCTTCCCTCTAAACGATGTAACTCTGTGCAAAAACATTTTTATTCCCACAACCTTGATCCCCTTACCCTAAAATCCTTATTCTCTTTAACCGTAACAACTCTAACCACAACCCTAACCCTTCATATCAACCCCCCGACGCTAATGACACTGACTAATGATCCAAACCCCAAACCCCAGGCAACCAACAAAGAAACAGACACAAAGCTGAAAACTACAAAAAAGGCAAAACCCTGGATACAGACCCCAAATCACAAACACGCTACCAAAATGCTACAGAAAAGCCCCAGACGCAGGCCCCAAGCACTACAGCTAGGCCCCAGAAGCTCTAGACACATCCCAAAGCCAAAATGCAATCCCCAAACACTACAGAAAAGCCCCCAAACACCAGACACAGGCTGCAGAAGTCTACAAGCAGGCCCCAGCCACACCCGGATGCAGACCCCAACTGTCCACAAGCAGCTCCCAACCCACCCCCCCCCATGAACTGGACCCCCCACCACCACCACCAGATGCATGCCCCAGGCCCCAGGCCTCAGCCCCAGCCCCCACACCCCAGACTCAGGCCCCAAAGGTGTACAACCAGCTCCCAACTGCCCCCCTCAAAGGGAGGCCCCAAAGCCTGCCAGAGGACCCTAGAGCGTACAAGCAGCTCCCAACCCCCCCGGCACAGGCCCCAACCCCCCCCCAGACACAGGCCCCAAAGGTGTACAAGCAACTCCCCATCCTCCCCAGAGGCACGCCCCAAAGGTGTACAAACAGCCCCAACCCCCCAAGACCCAGACCCCTACAGCGTAGAAGCAGCTCCCAACCCCATGCCCCCAAGGCACATGCCCCAACCCCTCCCCCAAGGCAGGCCCTAACAGTGTACAAGCAGCTCCCACCCCCCCCCAGACGCAGGCCCCAAAGGTGTACAAGCAGGCCCCTACAGTATACAAGCAGCTCACAACCACCCCCCCAAAGGCAGGCCCCAAGCCCCTCCAGATGCAAGCCCGAAAGGTTAAAACCAGCTCCAATCCCCTAACCCCCCCCGCCCCGCGCAGACGCAGGCCCCAAAGGTGTACAAGCAGTTCCCAACCCCTCCAAGGCAGGCCCCAAAAGTGTACAGGCAGGCCCCTACAGTGTAGAAACGCTCCAACCCCCCCCGCTTCCACCTCGAGGGAGGCCCTCCCCCGCCAGTATACACGAAGCTCCCAACCCCCTCTCAGAGGAATGCCTAAAAAAGTATACAAGCAGCTCCTAACAGGCCCCCCCCCCCCCCCCAAAAAGAGGCAGTCCCCAAAGGTGTACAAGCAGGCCCTCAAATCCCTTAGGTGTACAAGCAGGCCCTTCAAATCCCTTAGCCCCTGCGCCAGCTTTATTGGCGAGCAGCGAGGCTGGGGGGGGAGGGGGGCAAGACAGCCTTAAATAAAATACAAATATAAAAAGTGTTATAAATGGCTGTTATAAATCCAAATAGGATTACAATCAAAGTTTACAATTTATTAAACGAATAGAGGCAAGCAAGCAGCGCTGGGTGCGCCGGGAGTCTCTGCTCCCCCAGGACGCACGCCTGTTACGTAAGGCGGCTGGTTTTGATGCTCCCAGGCTAATACATATTCATTACTACTTCGAGAAGAGGCAGGGTTATTAGAATTGGTTTCCGGAATCCGAAACCCCTCCCAGGGGCCCCTGCGTACCAGTCTCTGGTGGTCTCTCGGGGCTTGCTCGGGCTGAATGCTGGTTGTCTTCCTCTCAGGCTTTTGTCCTTCAATTGTCCTTCAGCTCCCCCTTCCTCCTCGTTTGGGAGCCTCTGCGCCGGATTTCAGAAACTCTAGCAACATCCCCTGCAGTAGTCAGCACTTTTCCCTAAAAACCCCTTTGTTCTCTTATCACCTAGACCCGGGCCTCGATGGTAACCCTTCAAATCCCTTAGTGACACGAATTGCTGGACCATTCCTTACAAAAGGAAGGATAAAATATGTAGAGGAGCAATGGCACCCACGAAAGCCCGGCGCCGCGGGCAGAGGCAGCGAAGGTTGACGGCAGAACAGTGCTCGGTTTGAACACGGAGAGGGAAAGCGAGGGGAAGGTGGCCGAAGCCGGCCGCAGTCTCTGAGCTCTCCTCCTCCTGATTGTTTTCTCTCAAAGCCATTTCTGTCTGTGTGCGGGCACCCGGAGCCGGCAGAAGTCCCCGTGAAGTCCTTCGGCAGGACGGAGGGCTGCGTGGGCTCCAGTGAGAGAGGGAGTTAGGAGAATCTTATCAAGTAGAGATAGAGCGCTGACAGCGTTAAACTAGGATGCTACTTAGTGTCTTTGCTAACTATGGTGCATTGTGCCAATTAACTAAAGCAAGAAGCCTTGGGCCCCTTACCAAGGTCAGTCTCCTAATAAGAGAGTGAGCCTGTCTTAAGAAACTGGGAGAAACTGGTCCTGCAGATGGACAAGAGCCAAGGAGCAACTGAGTCTGCGCAAAGACAAGAGGTCAACTAGCGGTGACGAGGAAGAGTCATCAATCTTCATGCCCACGACCTCCCGTGCTGCCCAGCGCTGAATAAACATACCTACTTTACAATCTCACTGATTGTGGAGTCCCTTTTCCGCAAGTCACTAGCAGCGGTTTCTTCCGCAGAGGTTTTCCCAGAGCCGCTTCAAAGCTTCCCTCGCGGAGCTGGGGCGTCGCAGGGGGTCGTCAAAGCACGCACACACACACACACACACACACACACACACACACACACACAGGCGTTGTTGTCCAAACAGAAAGTATTTACAACAAATTCGACAAGCGGTTTTCCTCTGCCAGCAGCAAATGCCTGAGGGCCCCTACAGCTTCACAAATCATAGCACAAAGAGCCTAAAGTTCCTCTAAAATTTAGGGAAATGATTCAAAATAGATCTGCTAGGGGAAAACGATCACTGGCGGCAGGGTACACAATACACGCGAGTCTCAGCTCTCCTCCGCAGGGTCAGTGCCCACGCCCAAGTGCGACGCTGATGGCACCCGAACATTTGCTGTAGCAGGCAGCAGAGCCAGCAGCTCAGGGGAGCAATTTTAAAAACCAGGAGGCACTTAAACCAACCCTTAATTGACCCAGTTACTGCAGGAGAGTCCCGACTACTCGCCCTGGAGTCCTACTGTCACCAACAAAAAGCACCAACCAAAGCTTGGGGGAACTTTGGTACAGCACAAGAGAAGGGAGTGGGGGTAGCGTAGCCGTATCGCAGAGCTGCTGCTTTTCACACCATTTTATCATCCCCGATAACTGAAAGTAAGGCCGGGTGGGCTGACCCCACCACCACCACTCCTGGCAGCATGTTTGGTCCACAACGCTAGAATAATTATTTTGCTCCCTCCCGCCCCTACAGCTTCATCATCTGAAAAGATTACAGTCAAAACAATGGCATACACAAATAAAAGTCAAGAGTTGACATAGTAACTCCGGGATTTGGGTATCAACTGTCCGAGAAATCAGAACACCCAGGCTTCACAATGTGCCCAACATCGAGCTGTGCCAAGGGGGGCGGAAGGAAGAAGCTTTCCGTTTAAGCCTTCAGAGCATCGCTCCATCACTACGTCAATTCACAGCCACCACAGCGTGCCGATGGACATCTTTCTGTGCCAAAAGAAACAAGTGCTTTGTCCTCTTGATATCAAAGGTAGCCACCTATAGTTACGGAACCATGCACAAGACCTTAACTCTGACCAGCAGGAAAACTTAGGACAACTGAGTGCAGATCCTGCCAATTTCTACCAGTTCCAACTGTGCTTTAAGTCTCATTGCAAAGCCTCAGTTAGAAAAAGGATCACCTCAGGGTATCCAACAAGAAGAAGAGTTGTTTTCTTTTTTTTCCTTTTTTTCTTTTTTTTTTTTTAATATACCATAGGACTATGCAGTTCAATCATCAATCATCTTGGAAAGCTCAAGGAGGAGGTCATCCTCATCCTTCCCTGGGTCCAAGTCGAGCTCGGCTTCCAGTATGCCGTCTGAGAGTTCCCAAAGTAGCATCTCTAAATCCTCGTCTACAGATACGGGCGCGTTGCCTGTGGAACTCAGCCGGCGTGTCCTTGCTTCTTCTAGCTGGGAAGAAGCTGAAGTCGAGCTTGAGAACTCCATTGGCTCCACGGATTCTGCCTGGCTTCCAAGATGTGCTTCAGGGTTTCTCTGTGAAGCCAGAGCACCCGGAGTCTAGCAAAGATGGGAAACCAACATGGCCTCCCGGAAGCCCAGTGTCCGAGAACTACATCTCCCGGCATGCTCTGGGAAAACAATATGGACTCCCGGAAACCCGGTGGCCAAGAACTACATTTCCCAGCACTCCCCAGAAAATTGAGCCTCGCACCTTGCCGTAGGACGCCATTTTTTGCTCTGTTACATTACCGGTTTCGTGTTTATGGAGGGTTTTCCCGCCGTTTTGGGGGGTTTCCCCTCAATTTCGGGTTTTCAGCTCTCCATTTCAGAGTTCTTCCCCGCAATTTTGGGGTTCCTTCCCCTAATTTGGTGCTTCGCCCCCCCCCCACTTTTGGGGTTCCCCCTCCATTTTGGGGATTCCCCCCAATTCCAAACCCCCCACAATTTTTTTGAGGCCCCCACCATCCTTTCTTGGCCTGCCACCCTAATATTAAGGTTCTTTCCCCCAATGTTGGGGTTCTCACCACATGTTTGAGGTTCCTTCCCTTAATTTGGGGCTTAGCTCCCCGGGATCTGGGGCTTTAACCCCAATTTTGGGGGTCCCCCCCAAGTTTGGGGATTCCTCCCCAGGTCTGGGGGGGGTCCACATTCAATTCTGGAATTTCACACTTCCATTTAAGTCTTCTTCCCCCCAATTTGGGGGTTCACCCACCCAATTTTGGGGGTTCCTCCCCTAATTTGGGGGGGCCCGACCAATTTTGGGGGTCCCCCCCAATTGTAGAGTCCCCCACCCTCCTTTTTTGGGTTCCCCCCTAATATTAAAGAGTTCTTCCGCCCAATTTTGGGGGACCCCACAATTTGGCCGTTCCTTCCCCTAACTTTGGGCTTCAACCCTTCGATTTTGGGGGGGGCTCCCCCCCTCTTATTTTGGCCTTCCGCCCTAATATTAGGCCTAACCCCTAAGAACCTTGACCCCTAAGCCTATGGCAACCACGGATCTAACCCTAACCCCTACCCCAACAAACCCTAGAAACCCTAACCCTAAAAACCCTTGCAGCCCTAACCCGATAAAATTTACCACACTAAACCCCTGAAGACTGTTCTGGGGGTCCACATTCAATTCTGGAATTTCACACTTCCATTTAAGTGTTCTGCCCCCCCAATATGGGGGTTCGCCCACCCAATTTTGGGGGTTCCTCCCCTAATTGGGGGGGACACAACCAATTTTGGGGGGGACACAACCAATTTTGGGGGGGACACAACCAATTTTAGAGTCCCCCACCCTCCTTTTTTGGGTTTCCCCCAATATTAAGAGCTCTTCCGCTCAATTTTGGGGGACCCCACATTTTGACGTTCCTTCCCCTAACTTTGGGCTTCAACCCTTCAATTTTGGGTGGGCTCCTCCCCTCTTATTTTGGCCTTCCGCCCTAATATTAGGCCTAACCCCTAAGAACCTTGACCCCTAACCCTATGGCAACCACGGATCTAACCCTAACCCCTACCCCAACAAACCCTAGAAACCCTAACCCTAAAAACCCTTACAGCCCTAACCCGATAAAATTTACCACACTAAACCCCTGAAGACTGTTCTGGGGGGTCCACATCCAATTCTGGAATTTCACACTTCCATTTAAGTCTTCTTCCCCCCAATTTGGGGGTTCGCCCACCCAATTTTGGGGGTTCCTCCCCTAATTTGGGGGGGACACAACCGATTTTAGAGTCCCCCACCCTCCTTTTTTGGGTTCCCCCCTAATATTAAAAGTTCTTCCGCCCAATTTTGGGGGACCCCACAATTTTGACGTTCCTTCCCCTAACTTGGGGCTTCAACCCTTCAATTTTGGGGGGGGCTCCCACCCTCTTATTTTGGCCTTCCGCCCTAATATTAGGCCTAACCCCTAAGAACCTTGACCCCTAACGCTATGGCAACCACGGATCTAACCCTAACCCCTACCCCAACAAACCCTAGAAACCCTAACCCTAAAAACCCTTACAGCCCTAACCCGATAAAATTTACCACACTAAACCCCTGAAGACTGTTCTGGGGGTCCACATTCAATTCTGGAATTTCACACTTCCATTTAAGTGTTCTGCCCCCCAATATGGGGGTTCGCCCACCCAATTTTGGGGGTTCCTCCCCTAACTGGGGGGGACACAACCAATTTTGGGGGGGACACAACCAATTTGGGGGGGTCCCCCCAATTTTAGAGTCCCCCACCCTCCTTTTTGGGTTTCCCCCAATATTAAGAGCTCTTCCGCCCAATTTTGGGGGACCCCACAATTTTGACGTTTCTTCCCCTAAATTGGGGCTTCGACCCTTCAATTTTCGGGGGGGCTCCCCCCTTAGTTTGGCCTTCCACCCTAATATTGGGCCTTACCCCTAAGAACCCTGACCCCTAACACTACGGCTCCCACGGATCTAACCCTAACCCCTACCCAAAAAACCCTAGAAACCCTAACCCTAAAAACCCTTACAGTCCTAACCCGATAAAATTTACCACACTAGACCTACGCCTAAAAGCCCTAACCCTAAAAATTAAGACCCTCTAAACCCTAACCCAAAACGTAAAGATTCTCAAGCCCTAACGCTGGAGACCCTAACCTTAAAAAAAAAAAATAAGACCTTAAAACCCTAACCCTAAATACCTGACCATAACTAAAACCCTAAGACCCTAACCCTAAAAACCCTATCAACACTAAAACCACAAAATACTTTAAAACCTTAACACACTAACCCCCAAACCCTAACCCTTATAACTCCAACCCTAACAACCTTAAAATCCTAACCCTAAACCCTGGAAACCCTAACCCTGAAACCCAACCCT
Source organism: Anser anser (assembly GCF_964211835.1). NCBI lineage: Eukaryota > Metazoa > Chordata > Aves > Anseriformes > Anatidae > Anser > Anser anser. The sequence continues at coordinate 31,266 of NW_028153543.1, forward strand.
AGTGCCTTAGCCCTGAAACCTTAAAACCCTAACACCTTATTAGAAACACTCTGTAACCAATACCATAGGCTCAGGCAAGTATCTCAGTGAGGTAGCATTTTTATTCACGATTGCAATGGCAGGCGTCCCACAAGCCACCTACTAGTTCCATAACACAGTTTATATAATTTTTTTTTTCCTCTCGGTGACCAGGACCCTCCCCAGTTTCCCCATTGACTGAGTAATCCATGTTCACGATCTATCCAGTGCTTCACAGAAAATACACAGCTGCTGGCCTGTTACTAGTCAATTTTATTTTTTTCTTGACTGTTTTCCTCTTTGAGGTGGTAATGTTTCTTACACCGTGATTTCCACCCAATTGCTCTAAGGATTCTGGTTGTCTGCATTTTACAAGGTTGTCTGTTAAGCTTTCTTATCACTGCAAGCATATATCAATACCACCTTCCTTCCCTCTAAACGATGTAACTCTGTGCAAAAACATTTTTATTCCCACAACCTTGATCCCCTTACCCTAAAATCCTTATTCTCTTTAACCGTAACAACTCTAACCACAACCCTAACCCTTCATATCAACCCCCCGACGCTAATGACACTGACTAATGATCCAAACCCCAAACCC
>NW_028153542.1:0-16385 GCF_964211835.1 Anser anser
GGTGGCTGCGGGCCGGCTGCTGGTGGGAGAAGGACTGGGAGCGCCCCAGGCCTGATCCCATACCCCAAAACACCCATATTTCTCCCCAACCCCCCCCAAACCGCCCCTATCTTCCCCCGAATTCCCATATATTACCCCAAATCCCTGTTTTTCGCCCCAAAACCCACCTGATGAGGTGGCCGCGGGCCGGCTGCTGGTGGGAGAAGGACTGGGAGCGCTCCAGGCCTCATCCCATACCCCAAAACACCCATATTTCCCCTCAAAGCCCCCCAAAATGCCCCTATCTTCCCCCAGATTCCCATATATTGCCCAAAATCCCCGTTTTTCGCCCCAAAACCCACCTGATGAGGTGGCCGCGGGCCGGCTGCTGGTGGGAGAAGAACTGGGAGCGCCCCAGGCCTCATCCCATACCCCAAAACGCCCATATTTCCCCCCAACCCCCCCCAAAATGCCCCTATCTTCCCCTAGATTCCCATATATTACCCAAAATCCCCGTTTTTCGCCCCAAACCCCACCTGATGAGGTGGCCGCGGGCCGGCTGCTGGTGGGAGAAGGACTGGAGCGCCCCAGGCTTGATCCCATACCCCAAAACGCCCGTATTTCCCCCCAAATCCCCCCAAAATGCCCCTATCTTCCCCCGAATTCCCATATATTGCCCAAAATCCCCATTTTTCGCCCCAAAACCCACCTGATGAGGTGGCCACGGGCTGGCTGCTGGTGGGAGAAGGACTGGGAGCGCCCCAGGCCTGATCCCATACCCCAAAACACCCATATTTCCCCCAACCCCCCCCCAAAATGCCCCTATGTTCCCCCAAATTCCCATATATTGCCCCAAATCCCCATTTTTCGCCCCAAAAACCACCTGATGAGGTGGCCGCGGGATGGCTGCTGATGGGAGAAGGACTGGGAGCGCCCCAGGCTTGATCCCATACCCCAAAACGCCCGTATTTCCCCACAAACCCCCCCAAAATGCCCCTATCTTCCCCCAAATTCCCATATATTGCCCCAAATCCCCATTTTTTGCCCCAAAACCCACCTGATGAGGTGGCCGCGGGCCGGCTGCTGGTGGGAGAAGGACTGGGAGCGCCCCAGGCCTGATCCCATACCCCAAAACGCCCGTATTTCCCCCCAAATCCCCCCAAAATGCCCCTATCTTCCACCGAATTCCCATATATTGCCCAAAATCCCCGTTTTTCGCCCCAAAACCCACCTGATGAGGTGGCTGCGGGCCGGCTGCTGGTGGGAGAAGGACTGGGAGCACCCCAGGCCTGATCCCATACCCCAAAACACCCATATTTCCCCTCAAAGCCCCCCATTTCCCCCCAAAAACTTCCTCATTTCCCCCCAAGCCCCCATATATTGCCCCAAATCCCCGTTTTTTGCCCCAAAAACCACCTGATGAGGTGGCCGCGGGCCGGCTGCTGGTGGGAAAAGGACTGGGAGCGCCCCAGGCTTGATCCCATACCCCAAAACGCCCGTATTTCCCCCCAACCCCCCCAAAATGCCCCTATCTTCCCCCAAATTCCCATATATTGCCCCAAATCCCCATTTTTTGCCCCAAAACCCACCTGATGAGGTGGCCGCGGGCCGGCTGCTGGTGGGAGAAGGACTGGGAGCACCCCAGGCCTGATCCCATACCCCAAAACACCCATATTTCCCCCCAAAGCCTCTCATTTCCCCCCAAAACCTCCTTATTTCCCCCCAAACCCCCATATATTATCCAAAATCCATGTTTTTCACCCCAAAACCCACCTGATGAGGTGGCCGCAGGCCGGCTGCTGGTGGGAGAAGGACTGGGAGCGCCCCAGGCCTGATCCCATACCCCAAAATGCCCGTATTTCCCCCCAACCCCCCCAAAACGCCCCTATCTTCCCCCAAATTCCCATATATTGCCCAAAATCCCCGTTTTTCGCCCCAAAACCCACCTGATGAGGTGGCCGCGGGCCGGCTGCTGGTGGGAGAAGGACTGGGAGCGCCCCAGGCCTGATCCCATACCCCAAAACACCCATATTTCCCCCCAAAGCCTCCCATTTCCCCCCAAAACCTCCTTATTTCCCCCCAAACCCTCATATATTATCCAAAATCCATGTTTTTCACACCAAAACCCACCTGATGAGGTGGCTGCGGGCCGGCTGCTGGTGGGAGAAGGACTGGGAGCGCCCCAGGCCTCATCCCATACCCCAAAACGCCTGTATTTCTCCCCAACCCCCCCCAAACCGCCCCTATCTTCCCCCAAATTCCCATATATTGCCCAAAATCCCCGTTTTTTGCCCCAAAACCCACCTGATGAGGTGCCGCGGGATGGCTGCTGGTGGGAGAAGGACTGGGAGCGCCCCAGGCCTGATCCCATACCCCAAAACGCCCGTATTTCCCCCCAAACCCCCCCAAAACACCCCTATCTTCCCCCAGATTCCCATATATTATCCAAAATCCATGTTTTTCACCCCAAAACCCACCTGATGAGGTGGCCGCGGGCCGGCTGCTGGTGGGAGAAGGACTGGGAGCGCCCCAGGCCTGATCCCATACCCCAAAACACCCATATTTCCCCCCAAAGCCTCCCATTTCCCCCCCAAAACCTCCTTATTTCCCCCCAAACCCTCATATATTATCCAAAATCCATGTTTTTCACACCAAAACCCACCTGATGAGGTGGCTGCGGGCCGGCTGCTGGTGGGAGAAGGACTGGGAGCGCCCCAGGCCTCATCCCATACCCCAAAACGCCTGTATTTCTCCCCAACCCCCCCCAAACCGCCCCTATCTTCCCCCAAATTCCCATATATTGCCCAAAATCCCCGTTTTTTGCCCCAAAACCCACCTGATGAGGTGCCGCGGGCCGGCTGCTGGTGGGAGAAGGACTGGGAGCGCCCCAGGCCTGATCCCATACCCGAAAACGCCCGTATTTCCCCCCAAATCCCCCCAAAACGCCCCTATCTTCCCCCGAATTCCCATATATTGCCCAAAATCCCTGGTTTTTGCCCCAAAACCCACCTGATGAGGTGGCCACGGGCCGGCTGCTGGTGGGAGAAGGACTGGGAGCGCCCCAGGCCCGCCTGGTGCCGCTCCACCAGGTCCCGCACCGCCGGGCTGCCGGGGCTGCTGCGCCGCGACAGCGCCCGCGCCTCCGCGCTGCCCACGCTGGCCGTGAACTGCAGCTTCAGCTTCATGTGCTGCGACAGCTGGGGGGGCACGGGGGGGTCAGGGGGGAGGCCTGGGACCCCCTCGGCCTCCCCTTTTTGGCCCCGGAGGCCCCCGGCCTCGCCTCGAAGGCAGGCAGAGGAACACGGGGTCGAGGCGGGGACGTAGGGACGCGGAGACCGTGAATTTCCCCATTTGGCCTTTCCTCCTCGTTCGGCCTCCCCTCTTTTGTCCTCCCTTTTTTGGCCCCGGAGGCTCTGGCCTCACCTCGAGGGCAGGCAGAGATATATGGGGTCAAGGAAGGGACATAGGGACGCAGTGATGCCGTTTGTCCTCCCCTCCCCATTTGTCCTCCCCTCCCCGTTTAGCCTCCCCTCCTTGCCCTGGAGGCCCACAGCCTCACCTTGAGGACACACAGACAAATCTGGGGCTAAAGGGGAAACGTACACCTGTGGCGACCCCGTGAGTCCCCCATTTGTCCTCCCCCATCCATCCTCCCTTCCCTTCCCCTCCCCGCCCGTCCTCCCTCCCCTCCCCTCCCGGCCTCCCCCCGGGGCCTCCCCCACCTCGAAGAGGCCGGCGCGCAGGGCCTGGAAGGCGACGCGGATGGTGCGGGCACTGCCTTTGCGCGAGGAGCCCAGGTTGGTGAGCGGCGTGTGGCACACGATGGCGTCCAGCGCCGCCTGCGTGGCACGGCGCTCGGGGCCCGACAGCGCCTTCCCTGCGGGCGGCGGGGAGGCCGCTGGCACCTCCTGTCCTCTCCCGGCCTCCCCCGTACCCTCTCGGCCTCCCCTGTCCCCTCCCATCCCCTCCCGTCCCCTCCCGGCCTCCCCCATCCCCTCCCTGTCACCCCTGCCCCTCCCAGCCTCCCCTGTCCCTCCCGGCCTCCCCCGTCCCCTCCCGGTCCCTCTCAGCCCCTCACTTGTCCCCCCCGGTCAGCCTGACCCCATCCCGGCCCCTCTCTTTTCCCAATTTGTCCCCTGTCCCCATCCCATCTCTGTCCCCTGTCCCCATCCCATTCCATTCCCACCCCGTTCCCGTTCCATCCCTGTCCCCATCCCATTCCATCCCTGTCCCCCGTCCCTTGTCCCCATCCTGTCCCCATCCCATTCCACCCCCATCCCGTCCCCATCCCCTGTCCCTGTCCCCTGTCCCCATCCCATTCCATCCCGTCCCGGTCCCACGTTCCCGTCCCCTGTCCCCATCCCCCTGTCCCCATCCCCATCCCCTGTTCCTGTCCCTGTGCCCCTGTTCCCTTGTCCCCATTCCATCTTGTCCCCATTCCCACCCTGTCCCCATTCCATCCCCATCCTGTCCCTTGTCCCCATCCCATTCCATCCCCGTCCCCTTGTCCCCTGTCCCCATCCCGTGTCCCCGTCCCCATCCCATTCCATCCCCATCCTGTCCTCACCCTGTCCTGTCCCTGTCCCCCGTCCCATTCCATCCCCATCCCCTGTCCCCGTCCCCATCCCGTCCCGTCCCCGTCCCCCGCCCCATTCCATCCCCATCCCGTCCCCGTGCTGTCTCCTTGTCCTCGTCCCCCGTCCCCGTGCCCACCGGCGGTGGCGGTGTCGGGGGTCCAGACGAGGCGCACGGCGAGGAAGTCCTGCAGCTCGTTGAGCAGCGTGTAGGTGACGGTGAAGCGCTGCCGCGCGCGCACCGGGGACTCGCAGGCGGCCGTCATCACGAAGCGCGGCCGCTCCAGGCGGATGCTGGGCAGCCTGGGGACAGGGGGACATCGGGGGGACACGGGGACGTCGAGGGGGTCACCTCATAACTCGGGGGGACGGGGACGTGGCACAGGGACGGGGACACTGAGGGGAGCACCTCAGAGTTTGGGGACACGGGGATGGGGACATTGGGTGGGGACGGGGACGCCGAGGGGGGCACCTCACAGCCTGGGGACATGGGGACAGGGACGCTGGGGACGGGGTTTTGGGGTCCTCCTGTTTAGGGACGGGATTTTGGGGTCCCTACTTGTTTAGGGATGGGGTTTTGGGGTGCATCCTCGTTGGGGACAAGGTTTTGGGGTCCCTCTGGTTTTTGGATCCCTTCTGTTTAAGGACGGGGTTTTGGGGTCCCTACTTTTTGGGGATAGGACTTTGGGGTCCCTCCTGTTTAGGGACAGGGTTTGGGGGTCTCTCCTTGTTGGGGACAGGGTTTTGGGGCCCCTCCTGTTTAGGGACAAGGTTTTGGGGTCCCTCCCTGTTGGGGACAGGATTTTGGGGTCCCTCTGGTTTTGGGATCCCTCCTTGCTGGGGACTGGGTTTTGGGATCCCTCCTGTTTAGGGACAAGGTTTTGGGGCCCTACTTTTTGGGGACGGGGTTTTGGGGCCCCCTCCTCTTTAGGGACGGGGTTTTGGGATCCCTCCTCTTTAGGGACGGGGTTTTGGGGCCCCCTCCTCTTTAGGGACGGGGTTTTGGGATCCCTCCTCTTTAGGGACGGGGTTTTGGGGCCCCCTCCTCTTTAGGGACAAGGTTTTGGGGTCCCTACTTTTTGGGGACAGGGTTTTGGGGCCCCCTCCTCTTTAGGGACGGGGTTTTGGGGCCCCCTCCTCTTTAGGGACGGCGTTTTGGGGTCGGGGGGGCTCTCACCGGTAGTGGGTGTAGATGCTGCTGGTGAAGGGCAGCTTCGGGGTTGACCACTGCACCACGGCCACCAGGGGCACCTCCAGGCCCTGGGGGGGGGCACAAAGGGACCCCAACGTCATCACCCCCCTGTCCCCGGCACCGGGACGGTCCCCAAGGTCCCCAAATAGGGGCAGAGACCCCGGGGGGACGGTCCCCAGTGTCCCCAAACGGGGTTACCCTGGGGATGGTCCCCAAGGTCCCCCCGAAAGGGACAAAGACCCCGAGGGGACTGTCCCCAGTGTTCGCGCCATATCCCTGTCCCCCCCCCCCCCCATTTCCCTGTGCCCCCCCCCATTCCCCCCCATTCCCCTGCGCCCCGCCATATCCCCCTGCCCCCCCATTCCCCCATGTTGCCCCCATATCCATGTGTGTCCCCATACCCCCATTTCCCCCCGTTTCCCCCCATTCCCCTGTGCCCCCCCCACACCCCCCATACCCCCCTATACCCATGTGTCCCCCCCATTCCCCTGTGCCCCCCCCCACATCCCCGTGTCCCCCCATCCCCCTGTTGCCCCCATATCCGTGTGTGTCCCCATATCCCCATTTCCCCCCATATCCCCATTTCCCCCATTTCCCCCCATTCCCCTGTGCCCCCCCACACACCCCCTTGCCCCCCACACCCCTCCACACCCCCCCATATCCCCATGTCCCCCCATTGCCCTGTGCCCCCCCCATATCCCCGTGTCCCCCCATTCCCCATGTTGCCCCCATATCCGTGTGTGTGTCCCCATATCCCCATTTCCCCCCGTTTCCCCCCGTTCCCCCCTGCCCCCCTCACACCCCCCTGCCCCCCTCACCCCCCTGCCCCCCCCGTCCCCCCCCGTGCCCCCCCCACCTCCTTGGCGTCCTCGGGGGGCCGCTCAGGGGCCTGGAGCTGGAAGAGGAAGTTGTGCTCCTCCAGGGCGCTGAGGGCGCAGGGGCACGCTGAGCCCGCGCCCGCCACGCGGCAGAAGGCGCCCACGGGGACCTCGCCCGAGTGGTGGCTGCGGGGACATTTGGGGGATGTTGGACAGGTTTTGGGGACATTCGGGGGACATCGGAGATGTTTTGGGGACGCTGGAGGTGATTTGGGGACATTTTGGGGACATTTGGGGGACATCGGAGATGCTTTGGGGACACTGGAGGTGATTTGGGGACATTTTGGGGACATTTGGGGGACATCGGAGATGCTTTGGGGACACTGGAGGTGATTTGGGGACATGTTGGGGACATTTGGGGGACATCGGAGATGCTTTGGGGACGCTGGAGGTGATTTGGGGACATTTTGGGGACATTGGAGATGATTTGGGGACATTTGGGGGACATTGGAGATGTTTTGGGGACACTGGAGATGATTTGGGGACATTGGAGATGTTTTGGGGACACTGGAGATGATTTGGGGACATTTGGGGGACGTTGGAGATGTTTTGGGGACACTAGAGATGATTTGGGGACGTTTGGGGGACGCTGGGGATGTTTTGGGGACGTTGGGAATGCTTGGGGGACATTGGGGATGTTTTGGGGGTGTTTTGGGGGACATTGGGGGGTGTTTCAGGGATGTTTTTGAGGGGATGGGGAGGTTATGGGGACATTGGGGACGTTTTGGGGGACGCTGGGGGCGTTTTAGGGATGTTTTGGGAGACGAGAACGTTTTCAGGACATTTTGGGGATGTTTTAGCGGTGTTTTGGGGGACGTTGGGGGCGTTTTAGGGATGTTTTGGGGACATTGGGGACATTTTGGGGACATTTTGGGGCGTTTAGGGGACATTGAGGATGTTTTGGGGACATTGAGGATGTTTTGGGGACATTGAGGATGTTTTGGAGGTGTTTTGAGGACATTGGGGACATTTTGGGGACGTTTTGGGGGCGTTTAGGTGACATTGAGATGTTTTGGAGGTGTTTTGAGGATGCCTGGGGGACATTGGAGATGTTTTGGGGATATTTTGGGGACATTGGGGATGTTTTGGGGATGTTGGAGATGTTTTGGGGACCTTTTGGGGACATTTGGGGGAGGTTGGAGATGTTTTGGGGACGTTGGAGATGTTTTGGGGAGATTTTGGGGACATTGGGGATGTTTTGGGGGCATTTGGGGGATGCTTGGGGGACACTGGGGCTGATCTGGGGATATTGGGGCTGGTTTGGGGACTCTGGAGATGTTTTAGTGACGTTTAGGGGACACTGGAAATATTTTGGGGATGTTTAGGGGACACTGGGGGTCATTTGGGGACATTTTGGGGACGTTGGGCATGTTTTGGGGACATTGGGGACATTTTGAGGATGTTGGAGATGATTTGGGGACATTTGGGGGATGTTGGGGATGTTTTGGGGACATTTGGGATGATTTGGGGATATTGGGCATGTTTTGGGAACATTGGAGATGTTTTGGGGGTGTTCTGGGGATGCTTGGGGGACATTGGAGATGTTTTGGGGACGTTTAAGGGACATTGGAAATGTTTTGGGGGTGTTTTGGGGACATGGAGATGTTTTGGGGGACGTTGGGGATGTTTTGGGGGACATTTTGGGGATGCTTGGGGGGTGTTGGAGATGTTTTGGGGACCTTCTGGGGACATTTGGGGGATGTTGGGGATGATTTGGGGATGTTTTGGGGACGTTGGAGATGTTTTGGAGACATTGGGCACATTTTAGGGACGTTTAGGGGACACTGGAGATGTTTTGGGGATGTTTTGGGGACACTGGAGATGTTTTGGGGACCTTTTGAGGACATTTGGGGGATGTTGGAGATGTGTTGGGGACGTTGGAGATGATTTGGGGAGATTTTTGGGACATTGGGGATGTTTTGGGGGCATTTGGGGGATGCTTGGGGGACACTGGGGATGTTTTGGGGACATTTTAGGGATATTTTGGGGACGGAGATGTTTTGGGGCCATTTTGGGGGATGTTTTAGGGACGTTTAGAGGACATTGGAGATGTTTCGGGGACGTTTCGGGGACATCTGGGGGATGTTGGAGATGTTTTTTGGGCCGTTTCGGGGCGGTTGGCGGCCATTTTAGGGCCGTTGGGGATGCTTTAGGGCCATTGGGGCCGTTTCGGGGACATTTCGGGGCCGTTTTAGGGCCGTTGCGGGGCTCACCAGACGTCATCGACCAGCAGGACGGAGCCGTCGGGCATGACGGGCAGGTAGCTGGCGTTGAAGTTGGGCAGGATGCGGACGTCCCGCAGCGAGATCTCCTCCTGCGAGCACCCGTTCAGCACTGCGGGCACGGCACGGCGCTCCCTTGGGACCTGGCCCCGTCCCAAAGGTCCCTGGCCCCGTCCCAAAGGTCCCTGTCCCCAAATCCCATTCACCCTGGGGTCCCTGTCCCCGTCCCAAAGGTCCCTGTCCCCGTCCCAAAGGTCCCTGTCCCCAAATCCCATTCACCCTGCAGTCCCTGTCCCCATCCCAAAGGTCCCTGTCCCCAATTACATTCACCCTGGGGTCCCTGTTCCTATCCCAAAAGTCCCCATCCTCATCCCAAAGGTCCCTGTCCCATTCACCCTGGGGTCCCTGTCCCTGTCCCAAAGGTCCCCGTTCCTATCCCAAAGGTCCCCATCCTCATCCCAATGGCCCCTGCCCCAAATCCCATTCACCCTGGGGTCCCTGTCCCTGTCCCAAAGGTCCCTGTCCCCATTCCCATTCACCCTGGGGTCACTGTTCCTATCCCAAAAGTCACCCATTTACCTCCTCTTGTCCCCATAGTGTCCCTGTGTCCCCATAATGTCCCCATAACGTCCCCTCACCTTTCAGCACCGCCAGGTACTTCTCGCCCTGGCCCCATTTATGTCCCCCTGTCCCCATAATGTCCCCATAGTGTCCCCCCGTCCCCGTGGTGTCCCCACAATGTCCCCACAGCGTCCCCTCACCTTTCAGCACCGTCAGGTACTTGCCGGACACGGTCAGCTGGCGGCACCGCACCACGGGCGGCGGCAGCACGGTCAGCAGGGTGCTCACTGCGGGGACACATGGTCAGGGGATACCATGGGACACCGGGGGACCCCGGGGGACCCCAGGGGACACGAGGGGACCCCGGGGGCCGTACCCTGGGCCTTGAAGGCGCCCTGCTCCTGGTGGAAGACGTGCGCGGGCGCGCGGCTCTGCAGCAGCCCCAGGTAGCCGCCGCCCTCCTGCAGCTCGGCCGGTTCCGTGTCCCTCTTCCACACCGTCACCACGATCTGGGGACAGCGGGGACAATGGGGACAACGGGGACGGCCACCCCCCCAAGGCGGCCCAGCCCCCCCGTGCTGTCCCCAAATCCCGCTGCGGGGTCGAGGAGGGGGGCCCGGTGCAGGCTCTGCGGCCCCAAAGTGGCGGCGAGGCGTGGGCTGGGGTGTCCCCGCGACGTCCCCGAGGTCCCCGCGATGTCCCCAAAGTCCCCGTGACACCCCTGAGGTCCCCATGCTGTCCCTGAAGTCTGTTGTGATCCTCAAGGTCCGCACGCTGTCCCCAAAGTCCTCCGCCACCCCCAAGGTCCCCACACTGTCCCCAAGGTCCCCACGGTGTCCCCGAGGTCCCCACGGTGTCCCCGAGGTCCCCACGGTGTCCCCGAGGTCCCCACGGTGTCCCCGCGGCCTCACCTTGGCCTTGACGGTGCCGGGCGGCAGCTTGTCGAGGGCGATGGTGAGCGGGAAGATCACCTCGTCCGGGCACACGATGGGATCCTCCACCGGCAGCTGGGGGGGGGGGGACACAGGGGGCCCTCAGCCACTGCCCCCCACTTTGTCGTCCCCCCCCCATTTTGTCCCCCCCCCCCCCTTTGTCCCCACGCCCCTTCATTTTGTCCCCCCCCCCCATTTTACTCCCCCGGCCCCGTTTCCCCCTATTTTACCCCCCCCATTTTGGCCTCCCCCCCCTTCCCATTCCCCCATTTTACCCCCCCTTATCCCCCTCCCCATTTTGTCCCCCCCCATTTTCTCCCTCCTCCCCACTTCCCCCCCCATTTTGTCTCCCCTCCCCATCTTACCCCTATTTTACCCCCCCATTTTACCCCTCTCCCCATTCCCCCCCATTTCCCCCCCTTTCCCCTTCACACCCCATTTCAACCCCCCCTCCCAATTTCCCCCCTCCCCGTTTCCCCTTTTACTCTCCCCCCCCCATTTTTAACCCCCTATTTCCCTCCCTCTCCCTTTTACCCCCCTCCTCTACCTTCCCCCCCTTCCCCTTTTTATCCCCCCTCCCCATTTTACCCCCCCATTCCCCCCCCTTTTTATCCCCCCATTTCCCTCCCCTTCACCATTTTACCCCCCCTTATCTCCCCTCCCCATTTTACCCTCCCCCTCTCCCTTTTATCCCCCTCCCCATCTTTACCCCCCCGTTTCCATCCCCCTCATTTTTATCCCCCCCATTTCCCTCACCTCTCCTTCTTAGCCCCCCCCACCTTTTACCCCCCCTTCCCCTTTTTACCCCCCCATTTCTCTCCCCCTTCCCCTTTTACCCCCTCCCCCTTTTTCACCCCCTCCCCCTTTTTCACCCCCCCCCTTCCCCTTTTTACCCCCCCTTTTACTCCCCTCCCCCTTTTTGCCCCCCCTCCCTGTTTTACCCCCTCCATTTCCCTCCCCCTCCTCACTTCCCCCCACCCCCACCTTTCACCCTCCCCCTCCCACATTTTACCCCCCCCCCCCCCATTTTACCCTCCCCCCCCTTTTCACCCACCCCCGCCGCCGGTCTCCCCGGCGCCCCCTGCCCGTGGGTGAGCAGCGCGCGGCACTCCCGGAACACCGCGGACGGCGCCGCCTGGCCGGGGGGGGGGGACCCGGCCCCCTCCTCCGCGCCCCCCCCCCCGGGCCCCTCCCGCTCTCCCCCGGGCCCCTCCCGCTCCCCCCCGGGCTCCGCCGCCCCGGGGCCGGGGCTGACGCTGGCCAAAGCTGCCAGGGAAGCGGCGAGCTCGGCCCAGGCCGGCCGGCCGGGCCCGGGCCCGGGGCGGCAGCGGAGCACGAGGAGGAAGCGGACGGTCTCGCCCAGGTAGAGGTGGTTGCGGCGGGGCAGGGCCCGGTAGCGGCCCGGTTCCCCCGTTAGGAGCTCGCGGGCGGCGAACGGGACGGCGGGGAAGTACATGAAGTACTCGCACTGCGACTCCATGGCCGCCGCGCCGCCAGCGGGGCCGCCGCGGGGCCGGGCGCGGAGCCGGGACCGGCACCGGGAGGCGGGCGGCTTCCGCTTCCGGCCGCGCTTCCGCTTCCGGCCCCGCGGCGCCGTTGCTAGGGAGATCCGGGAGCGGTGTGAGGGATGGCTTCCGGTTTCGGGCCCGCGCTGCCGTTGCCGTGGCAACCAGTTGACTTCCGGTTCTGGCCCCCGCGTTGCCGTGGCAACCAGCCGACTTCCGGTTCAGGCCCCGCTCTGCCGTTGCCAAGCAACCGGGAGCAATATGGCGGCTGATTTCCGGTTCCGGGCCTGCGCTGCCGTTGCCGTGGCAACCAGCAGACTTCCGGTTGCGGTCCCGCGCTTCAGTTGCCGTGGCAACCAGCCCACTTCCTGTTCCGGCCCACCGCTGCCGTGGCAACCAAGATCACTATGCGGGTCGACTTCCGGTTCCGGCCCTGGGCTGCCGTTGCCAAGCAACCGGGCGCAATATGGTGCCTAACTTCCGGTTCCGGCCCCGCGCTGCCGTTGTCAGGGAGACAGGCTGATAAGATCAGCGCCGAGCACATCGATGTGTGCCCCCCCCCTGCATCCCGGCGGGTGATTGACAGCGGCGCCGCCCAATCAGCGTCTGATTCCAGTTTTTATTGCCATAGCTACGGCACGCAAGCGTGGGGGCGGTGCCGCGGGGAGGCCCCGCCCCTATGACGTCAGCAAGCAGGGGCCCATTACACAGACGGGTAAACTGAGGCACGAAGTGTTAATACGCCCATTGCACAGACGGGTAAACTGAGGCACGGAGTGGTAACGTGTGCCCATTACACAGATGGGTAAACTGAGGCACGGAGTGGTAATATGCGTACCCATTACACAGCCAGGTAAACTGAGGCACAAACTGACACTGTGTCCATTATGCAGACAGGTAAACTGAGGCACGGAGCGGTAATATGTGTGCCCATTGCACAGGTGGGAAAACCGAGGCACAAAGTGTTAACACACCCTTACACGGACGGGTAAACAGGCACAAACCGTCCATATGCCCATCACACGGCCGGGTAAACTGAGGCACGGAGCGGTGCCACGCGTACCCATTACACAGACAGGTAAACCGAGGCAGAAACTATTAATACGCACATTATAAAGACATGGAAACTGAGGCATGAAGTAGTGCTCGGTGTGCCCATTATATGGCCGGGTAAACTGAGGCACAAACTGACCCTACGCCCATTACGCAGACAGGAAAAGTGAGGCACGAAGTGGTATTATGTGCAGCCATCACGCAGGCAGGTAAACTGAGGCACAAAACTTTAATATACCCATTACACAGGCGGGCAAACCGAGGCACAAACCGTTAATATGCCCTTTACACAGGCGGCTAAACTGAGTCACGAAGTAGCACTAACATGTACCCATTATACAGACAGGTAAACTGAGGCAGAAACTGACACTATGCCCATTACACAGATGGATAAACAGGCACGAAGTGGTAACATGTGTGTGCCCATTATACAGGCAAGTAAACTGAGGCACAAACTGACACTATGCCCATTACACAGACAGGTAAACTGAGGCAGAAACTGACACTATGCCCATTACACAGATGGATAAACAGGCACGAAGTGGTAATATGTGTGTGCCCATTATACAGGCAGGTAAACTGAGGCACAAACTGACACTATGCCCATTACACAGACAGGTAAACTGAGGCACAAACTGACACTATGTCCATTATGCAGACAGGTAAACTGAGGCACGGAGTGGTTATATGTGTGCCAGTTACACAGCCGGGTAAACTGAGGCACAAAGTGTTAATATGCCCCTTACGCAGCTGGGTAAACTGAGGCACGAAGGCAACACGCAGGGGGGCCCCCGATGCCCACCCAAGCTGGGGGGGCCGGGGGGGGCGTTGCCCAGCCCCGGTAAGCCGAGGCCTGGGGCCGTACCGTTGTCCAGGCAGGGAAACTGAGGCACGAAGTGGTAGTGTGTGGGGGGGTCCAATCCCCATCGTAGTTTTGGGGGGGGGGGCGTTGCCCATGGGGGGACCCCGATCCCCAAGGGGCTGGGGGGGGCGGTACCGAGAGGGGGTAAACTGAGGCACGGATCCGTACCAAGGGTGGGGGGGGACCCATTACTCAGACGGGTAAACTGAGGCAAGGAACCGTACCGTGGAGACCCATTGCCCAGACGGGTAAACTGAGGCACACACCTGTACCACGGCTCACCCATTGCTCAGAGCAGGCAAACCGAGGCACAGACCCATTACTCAGAAGGGCAAACTGAGGCACAAACCTCACACCACGCTCACCCGCTCCTCCCCCCAGACAAACCGAGGCCGGGATCCCCTTCCCCCCCCCTTCTTCCCCCCCCCCCGCTACCCCCCGCTCCCGTTGCCCCCCCCGAACTGCCTCCGGTCCAAGATGTCCTTGTACTGCAGCTCGGGGGTGGCCATCCTCGCGCACTTCTCCCTCTCGCCGGCCTCCAGCCCGGCCTTCAGCGCGTAGCCCAAGATGGCCACCCCGCCCCGGGCCGGCTGGAAGGGCCGCAGCCTCCCGTCGGCGATGGCGGGGCCGGGCAGGGGACCCCCGCCCCGCAAACAGCGCCGGGCCAGGGCCTCGCGCCTCCGCCGCAGCCTCGCCACCTCGGCGGCCATGCGGGCTGGCCCGAAGGCGGCGGCGCGGCGCCAGAAGGAGCGGTTGAGGTGGCCGTAGAGGGCCCAGTCCAGGGCGTTCCAGGCCCGCAGGCGGGCCAGCTGGCCCGGGGACAGGCGGGGGACGGCTCCCCGGGGCCTCCTGTTGTGCGGGAAGGAGACCACGGCCTCCTCGGGCCAGCACAGGGCCTCCCGCAGCAGCACCAGCGACTCGTCGAAGTGCTCGGCCAGCAGCACCATGGCGAAGACCCGCTCCACGCCCGCCACGGCCTCCGCCACCGCCTCGCGGTCCCCCGGGGCCACCGGCGGCAGCCCGAAGTCAAACCACATCAAGTTGCGGGCGTAATGGTTGCCCCGCAGCCCCGGCTGGTAGAAGCGGCCCGGGGAGGCCAGGAAGGAGGCCAGCGACGGCGCCCGGCGGAAGGCGGGGGCCACGGCCCGGTAGTAGGCGAAGGCCGACTCGGCCAGCGTGGCCGGGTCGCGCACGATGGAGAAGTAGAAGCTGTCGTTGGGCATCACCTTCTGCACCTGCGGGGAGGTCGCCGTCACCCCGCGGCGGCCTCCGCGGCGCCCGGGCCTCCCCTGCCTCCCCCCGCTTGTCCTCCAGACTCCGCCGACGGGCCCCGTGTGCTAACGGCCTCCATTCTGCCTCACGTCCTCCGTCTCCCCCCGATGTCCTCCACCTCCCCACGTCCTCCACCTCCACATGTCCTCCATTTCCCAATGACCTCCATCTCCCCATGATGTCCTCCATCTCCTGATATCCTTCATCCCCCAATGACCTCCATCCCCCAATGACCTCCATCCCCCAATGACCTCCATCCCCCAATGACCTCCATCTCCCAATGTCCTCCATCTCCTGATATCCTCCACATCCCAATGTCCTCTATCTCCTGATGTCTTCCATCTCCTGATATCCTTCATCTCCCTCCAATGTCCTTTACCTCCTTATATGCTCCATCTCCCCATGTCCTCCATCTCCCCCTGATGTCCTCCATCTCCTAATACCCTCCGTCTCCTGATATCCTCCATCCCCCAATGTCCTCCATCCCCCAATGTCCTCCATCTCCCCCCAATGTCCTCCATCTCCCCCCAATGTCCTCCATCTCCCCCCCAATGTCCTCCATCTCCCCCTGATGTCCTCCATCCCCCAATGTCCTCCACCTCCCCATGTCCTCCATCTCCCCCCAATGTCCTCCATCTCCTGATATCCTCCATGTCCCAGTGTCCTCCATCTCCCGACGTCCTCCATCCCGATATCCTCCATCTCCCTCCAATGTGCTCTACCTCCTTATATCTTCCATCTCCACATGTCCTCCACCTCCCAATGTCCTCCACCTCCCAATGTCCTCCATCTCCCAATGTCCTCCATCTCCTAATGTCCTCCATTTCCCAATGTCCTCCACCTCCCCCTGCTGTCCTCCATCTCCTGATACCCTCCATCTCCCCCCAATGTCCTCCATCCCCCAATGACCTCCATCTCCCCCCAATGTCCTCCATCTCCCAGTGTCCTCCATCCCCCCATTTTCCCCATCCCTCCCCCCCACCCCCATCCCCTAACCCCCCCCAATTCCCCACCTCCCCCAAATCCCCCATCTCCCTGTCCCCCCCCCACCCCATCTACCCCACCCCCCAAATCCCCCTGCCCCCCCCCAATCCCCGAAGTCCCCCCCAAATCCCCCCCAATCCATCCCCACCCCCTAATCTCCCCCACCCCCCCGGCCCCCCCAAATTCCCCCTATCCCCCCCCAATCCCCCACCTTCCCCCCACACCCCCAAATCCCCCCAGTCCCCCCCCACTCCCCCTACCCCCCCGTTTCCTCCATCACCCCCAACCCCCCCAATTCCCCCAAATCCCCCTGTCCTCCCCCGATCCCCCTCACCCCCCCACCTCCCCTGTCCCCCCCCAGCCCCCCTATT
>NW_028153541.1:0-56592 GCF_964211835.1 Anser anser
TAGAAGGAGATCAGGTTCGTCAAGCAGGATCTACCTTTCATAAACCCATGCTGACTGGGCCTGATCGCCTGCTTGCCCTGCAAGTGCCGCGTGATGACCCTCAAGATAATCTGCTCCATGAGCTTTCCTGGCACTGAGGTCAAACTGACAGGCCTATAGTTCCCCGGGTCTGCCCTGCGGCCCTTCTTATAGATGGGCGTCACATTGGCTAGCCGCCAGTCAACTGGGACCTCCCCCGATAGCCAGGACTGCCGATAAATGATGGAAAGCGGCTCGGCCAGCTCCTCCGCCAGTTCTTTCAGTTTTCTTTCTTCTATGTTTCAGAAGAACTGTGTTTTCACAAACATATATCTGTTTTTTGGAACTCCTGAACTCAAAAATTACCTGTTGGTCCAGCCCTCTGCATATCTCACCCTGCTTCATTCAATCCCTTCACCCAGCTAACTTTGCTCTTAGGTTTACTAACGCTGTCTGGCATGGGGATTTGGTTCAAATATTTAAAAATATAGTACAGGGCTCTTGGTTGGGTGCTAGTGCCAGTAATGTCTCTTGATTGCAGTGCAATCATTAACACAACCTTAAGAATTGGATTAAAACAACAAGTAGCTTTGCCTAATAATGTAGCTCTTCTTGAAATATGAGGTTGTTTTCAACATTTTCAGTATGTTTTAATATTATGGAAAGTTTAGTGTTTTGTTAGCAAGATGGCTTTTAACTGGAGAGCCCTAAGAAGATAAGATACAAGCAGAATAATTTCTGAAAGATTTTGATGTTTGTGACTGCCAATCTGGTATGTGCCCCCTTATATACCCATGGGAAGAAAAGATTTTGGAGGCCAGCTGTTTCTTGCAGCTTGCCAGAAGAGTCTGTGTCACATCAGCAATGTCAGTCATTCACCTCAGTGTGCATGTCCACATAAATGATATATATTACAGTTAAATGTCATATACAAAGATGTACTTCAGATGTGCTTAAAATGTTTCAAATTTCTGTGTGTTTGTAAAATTAAAATGATCCTAAGACAGTAAACCAAAATTACAGTTCATTTTTCATCTCCAAGTTTGTGCCCTACTTATTTGGAGGAGGTGCTCAATTCACTGCATTTAGCACAATAGTGTCTGCCTTTCAAAGAGCAACTAAACCAGGCTAAGCAGTTCTGGAGCCACCAAAGTCTCAATAATACATTTTGATAGCTAGTTATTATTTAATTTTAATTAAATTATACTGCAGAGACATACTTCAATAGAGAACCTAAATTTCCCAGTAAGGATCAGGGCTATGATGTTCAAGGATCTGCAGACAGAAACCAACATGTGTTTTCTACCACATTATGGGAAACAGTTTCCACCCAAGAGTTAGCTAAGAGTTTAATCCTGCAATTAGTATGCTCTCTGCCCAGAAACTATCACTTGGAGCACAGCAAGACAGATGGATTTAGGATTAGAAAGAAATCTCTCCCACAACAGAGTAATGCACAATTTATTAGATATAACTTGGGACAGTGGTTCATACTTTGCTGAAGCAGCTTTGGGAGTCAGGATATCAGAAAATTATTATTTGTATTTTATTCCAATACAAAGTGGGGCCCATTGTGTCAGACACTAGACAAACAAATAGTAAGAGGCAACTCCAGTCCTTCACATTTTATAATCTAAAAAGGCAAGATTAACAAAACTGTAGGGGAAATAGAAGGGTATGGTAAAGGAACCTGATTTGCCTGTTATCACAGGGTTGTTTGGTGACAGAGCAAGGAGCCAAATGCCTCTGTTTAGATTCTCAACTCCTGCAGTCTGTTCTATGGTTGATCTTACTAATTCTAAATAATCTACTAGATGTTTATTTGTTTCTTCTGACAGTTTTTTTATGTGTACATGGTTTTCTCTTGTATTTGGTGTTGTGTGTTGAAATTGCTATAGAGAGAGTAAGTCCAAGGAGGAGCATTATGCTAGTTACCCTACTTAAGTGAAAAAGAACAGAAAAGTAGTAGATCTATAATTAGGGTAAATTTAAATATTTCTATATCATAGCAAGCAGTTCTTGTTAAAAGATTTATGTCATAAAAAAGTGTTCCATCAAGGATTACTTTAAGCAAAAACAGCAGCTGGCTTTGAAATTAATGAATATAATCTGCAACAGGTACATATATAAAGCATGAAGTAATTCCTGGCATTCTTCAGTTGATACAGTATCTGAACGCTGGGGGGAAAGCATTAGAATACAGGAAAGCTAGACAAAGTATTTTATTTTATGATTTTTTTTTTTCCTGCAACTGGATGAACAAGCATTACAAACATGCCCTACACCTGTAAGATCTAGTTATATGGCAGGTAACCAGGGAATATTCTGTGTTTTAAAATGAAATCTGCACATTGAATCAGGCAGAGAACAGCTGGCTTAGAAATCAGCCTAAGAATCAGAATAATCTATGAAAAGTATTTGTGTTAGTCTTAAACATTTTTGCATGCTGTCAGTGCAGAAGATAGCCTCTGAACTTTGTGGATTAAGGAAGGGGCTGATATGACTTTCTGGAATTGGGTCGTCTTGTTAAGAATGGAAAATTCAATTAAAATTTAGTTATTAGAAAACTATGTGAGCCTTTGTGATTTACTGCAGCACAATGCAGGTTCATATTTTAAAAGGCAGAATTTTCAGTCAAATTTCTGTTGAGTTATTAGGGAATAAAGATGCGGTCACTTCTGCTACAAGTCATTGCTTTTTGAGCAAGAACTCTATTCTGATGTGCATACAATAAGCAATAGAAAGGCAAATGAATGTAAGAAGCTATTCTGTAACAGCCAAATACAAATATGCTTTGAAGACTAACTGAAACACAAACTAGGGATATAAGATTCCTGGATATAAGAAACACCAGATGATTAAACTTTGTTAAATCATATGGTGTTCAGGAGAAATCTACCAGCACCAAGGCAGGGCAGGTACTCACTCATTACAGCATCTCTAATTCTAACATTAGGATGCGAATCCCATTCTTTCTACATGCAAACAGGAATTTACACAACTACTTTTAATCCAAACTTTTAGATATATCAGTGTAAACTGAGTATAGATGCTTTTTCCTTGGATATTACTTGAGATTAAATCTGTACAAAATCATTTATGTTTACTCAAAATGGGAAATTATAAGAGAAAATTAAGTAAAATCAGATTACCCAAAAAGCTAAAATTAAATGGAAACAAAAACTGTTAGTATGAAACAAAAGTGCCCACACACAGACTTGCTCCAAAATAAGTAATTGTGTGAAGTAAAACCAACTGTTATTTTGGTTCCAGTTTTTGTGTGGATAAGCCCTGGGACCTCTGGCAATTAAAATATAATTGTTCTTGTGATGCAAATATTTACAACCATACTAAGGCCATTTTAAATTGCCAGTACAGTGTAAAATAGACACAGCATTGCTGAAAATGAAGAAAGGGACAGCCAGGCCCTTCATATTTTATAAGGATTTTTAGGAGACAGCACTTTCCAATCATATGAGGTAAAAGAAAGGAGAAGAGAGATTGAAGGCTTTGCAGTGAAAAAGCAGATTGTAGAAAGAAGAAGAAATACAGTAAATGAAAACCCACAAGTGCAAATGGCAAAGGATCAAAGGTGAGGGGCTGTGTAGGAGGGAGGTGCTACTGATGCTCCCAGACATTCAGAGATGGAAAAAATCCATTAAAACTAAGCACCTGCTGCTTAAGATTAAGACTCCAAAATTACAAAGCATGTCAGTAAAAGCATTTTGCTTTGGAGTTTAAAGGGGAGCTAAAGAAAACAGCAAAAATATTAGGAGGTGGAAAAAGAGAGAATGGGGAAATATTTTAATGAAACTGATCTGTGCACATTTAAAATGGGCTATTGCTTAGGCATGGCTGGTTTCAATCTGATTTTAATTTTTGTTTCCCAGCTTTTTAGTTGTCTTCTTGAGCAAAAAAGAGTCTTTTAAGTTTAGTTTAGTAAGGGGATAGGCAAGTGAGCTTTGGATGGCTTCCTAACCTTGTGCCTCATTCCTCTTCATGGGTGTGTCCGACTTAAATTTCTGTTTCTTAATCCTACTGTAGTCTTTGTGGGTGAGGAGAGATGATTTCTGACTCTTTTGACCGTTGTAGGGTAGAACACAACACTGAAATCCCTTCTGACAGAGTAAAGGCTGGCAAATGTTAGAAACCACAAGAACTTAGATACAGAACCAGCCTATACTTAACTAACATACACATGCTCACATCGGCATGCCCACACAACCAAAAACCAGACTGAAGGCTGCTTGGTTTGAAATGGCAGTTTCTCGTGCCCCATACTGCTTTGATATTTGCAAGTCGATGAGCTGAATATCACATGTCAGGGATTGGCAGCAGACAATGGAAAGCCAAAAAGCTGTTCCCAGTTCTTCACACAGAGACAGTATTGATCAAATTGTCACTTACAAATCTGTGGAAAAAAAAACAGCCTAATCTTCAGTATGTTCCCTCTCTAGCTGACTCCCAAAGCCCAATTTCCCTTTGAAAAACTTATAATTAACCTGATGATTGCTTTTCAATAGGAAATAGGAAAATAGAAGGGCTAGAAATAGTTATATATCTAGACTTTTACTTTCCCCTGCTAAATGAAAGGATTTTTGCTCTTCTTGTCTATTTTGAATACCAGATGTCTTTGCACAGTCAAATTGAGACATCCTAAAAGAGAAAGATTTTCAGATGTCCTCAGCTTTTTCTGGAAACTGGGCCCCTGTAAAGATGTCTCAAGTATGACACTCAGAAAGAGAGTTGTCCCAGATTGCACAGTGCTTTTCAAAACTCTGCCAGCATTTTTAGTAGCCTATGCCTCAAGGAGTCTGGGCACCTTACCCAAAAAGAGCTAAAAATGTAATTTGCAGTTCTTCAAGTAATCCAAAACAAAGTATCAAATCCCTTCCCATCTTCCTTTGCCAGGGAAAGTCCCTATGCAGTGGAACTGGCCTCATTCTGCAGCACAGGGGACAACAGAAGTAAATGGAGGGTGGAGTGGGAGAGCTTTTGGAAGAGTGATCAGGCTGTGCAAAGTACTCAGTCCTACTTAATCACAGATGCCTTGCTCGAGAATCAAGTTCCAAATATTTCCATGGTGCTCAAACATAGAGTTACCTAGCTGTCATTTGCTCTGAAGAATTTCAACCACCAGAATTTCCTTGGCTGTGCTGCAGCTGATGACTTTTTCCATTATTTTAATACTCACTCAGCAGATACTTACTTGGTGTGGATCACTAACCAGGCAAGAAAATATCATCAGACTGTTGAATTTTCCAAATGTGAAGGTTTATATGCCTGTGCATTGTAGCCACAGAGGAACAGTCTGAAGATGTGTAGAATAAACACTCATGGCAATAAACATGCAACACGTGACAGACACATGATTTGACATCTAACTGAATGTCTGATCTTTTTTTTTTTTTTGTTTATAACAATACACCCCTTTTGAGACTTAATCCTTTGACCAAAAGAAGGGATTGTTAAGGAAAAATTAGTCAATGTAAAAGTGTTTAGAAGTGATTGCAAATAGTTCTGCTACAGGTAGACTGTAGAAGGTTTTTGTTTCTCAATTTCTTTTTCTTAACAGGCTAAGATAGATGCTTCAAGACATTAATTATCCTAAATTAATGAATAAATCATGTACTAATATACAGATGGGTTGTGTTGAGGCTAGGGAACTAAAGAAAAGCTCTGTGATACAGTGTTTCTGTCACGAGCTGTTTACCACCCAGTTCACTCTATTCCAGGCTAACAACTGTCTCTGCCAAAGCAGGTGTTACGGTGGGTTTTAAAACCGTCAGACCGGAATGCCAGATAGACCTCAGATTTTAAAAAGAGACTTAAAGAAACTTGATTGGTATCATCACAAATAATCATCTTAACATCAGTTCCCATTTCAAGCTGTACTTAAAAGAGCTTTAGAGAGATACAGATTTTTTTTTTTCTGTGCAATAAACTGTACCCCATTCTGATATCCGTATTCTGATAAAAGAGAGAAAATTATATCCAGCCTTAGGTTCACAGTGTGTATGTTCTTCAGCGTGGATTGTCTTGCATCCCAGAATTAAGGGACTAGAATCAGCTTCAGGTATGCAGGCTTCAGCTAGCTGCCTAAAGAGCAAGGAAGAGCTCATCTGCAAGGAAAAGTTAATCTCCTCCTACTCTGATGATGCACAGCTGGCCAGGAGGATTACCTTTGGGGTCTCCGAAGAGCCAAAGAATCTAACCTATAGCTGGAGACAGGACACAGGAAAGGACAGATTGGTGTACTGGGGAGATGCAGACACTTTCTGGGTTGGCTGACGTGTCTTATTCCAACATGCAGGGTCACACTAACCACAAGGCATGGGACTTGGAAATAGTTTTCACCAGGCTCAGTAGGAGGTCCCTGAGGAGCTTCTTGCCTGCCTGCACAGCTGGGGACATGATTCAACTTCCAGGATCATGTGAGCATGTTGCAACTGAGCAGTTCTCTGTCCTTTCAAGAGACTCTTTTCAGGTGGCATTTTGATTTTTTTGTTCCATGCTTGTAACACACTTCTCGCTGATTGCTCTCTTTAAGAGAAATTGATTAAGGCATTAATATCTTAGTTAATTAATTATTCAATTAATTAATATTAATTAATTATTAATATCTTAGTGAAACAATATATCGCTTGACCTCTCAAGTATCAGAGGAAGCTCAGGTCCATCTTAAACCCAGTTCCATTCTGTGGAAACAGTTGTGCTTATGGGCGTTTCAGAATTCCATGTATTTTATGCCCAGAAATAACCATTATGGTCCTCCTGAATAGCACAAGCCTTTCAGCCTGACCCCACAATTTCTGCATTAGGTACACATCCTGTGGTGGGATTGTACATCAAGTTTTGTATTGACTAGATTATAACTGGAGAAAAATTACATTTTTATCTTGGATTTTCATTAGTTTAGGCTTGCCTTTGTAGGTTTTTCCTATTAAAGTTTTGTAAGGCTTCTCCCAGTTTTTGCCTTCTACTTATTCGGCTCTTTCCAGCAAGACCAATTTATGTTAAACTAGAAGTCTCTACTGTCCTTACCTTGGGCTTGCACAGCCTGAATACACCTCCCACAGTGCTGTAGGAAAGACGTCTAGAAGAACTTGTTCCATGTACAGTGGAATTGAATAATCTTTTCCTTCAGACTTCTCTGCTTTATAAACCCTATGTGTACTTAAGATGACCTGACCTTTTCTCATGTACTTTATGCTGTGTCTCCACAGTATGTGCTAGGTGACTCTTACACAGTTGTGTCTGTACTTATTAGTAAGCCCTTTGCAACCAAACAGGGTATATAATACCCGAGTTCTTCCTTTTATTTATTTATTTATTTATACTATGTCATCAAGGCAGTAGTTTGGGTGTCTGTCCTTCAGCAGTCGCCAATTTTTGCAAAACTGGTAAGAACTTAATTTTCCTTAGGATTTCGGCACTGTTGTCCAGATTGACAGGCTCAAAAGTTAGGGGTGGAGCGGTGGGTGAAGCAAGGCAAACAGATGATTAGAAAGACAGCACAGACATGTGAACACGTTTCCTTAGGAAATGAAGCTACGGTTTATTACCTAGGGAATTTACAGTTCTTTAAAATTGCTACCTCTGAGTATTCTTTCTTGTCATCTTCCTTCCTGCCTTTCTTTGAGTCTTCTCTTTAGGTCTTTGGAGGTTTCATAAAGGAATGGAACTGTGTGAGGCTGTACAAAAAGGCCAAATTTTCAATGTTGTGAGGTGATACATATGGGAAGCAGTAGACACTACCTTACTGTGAGGTTCTTAAAGCTCTTATGTGCCAAGAGTTCTCTCTCAAAATTGTGTTGAATGATGCAGTTAGTCAGGATTGCTATCAAATATGCAAGCAGAGTGACTGATAAATGATTGCTTTTACCCCAGCAGTCATGCAAGATTAATTAGATATAGTCAGTATGGTGACACTTTGAAAATGTAAAGTGTATATAAATGCTGAGTGGTATTTTTACACTGATTATATCCAGGATGTTGGTTGATAGGAAATACATAAAATGCTTTTTAATGCATTTCTGTATGTGCAGCTTTGAGTTAAAAAAAAAAAAAAACTTTTGTAAGTGTACTTGACAAAGGGTTTTAGGAGTTGTGTAATGGATGTCCTGAATGTCTAAGTCAGGGTTTAAAAGTGATTGATTCTTAAACACCCAACTATGATTATCACAAATAAACCTTTTTTTTGTGATCTGCCTGTCAATTCCTTCCTCTCACAGTGATTCAGCTTTTACATTCTTGACTCTTGTGTCGTTAATAATTGTGATAATTCTTTTAGCTCTCCCATGGCAGTCAACATTTGCCAGATGAGAAGAGGTAAACAGATGACTTATAGATATGTTTAGTATTGATATTACTTTCACTGCACTACTGATTTTACTATTTACTACTACTATTTACTAATGTATTTACATGTGTGTTTGTATGGCACCTAACACAAGATATACCTTTTTTATTGCCATCTGAAAAGGGTTGTCCATCCCCTCTTCTCTCAGTTACTCATTCCTACTCATCCTGCCAAAGTTTTCCACCCTCTCAGCTGCGCTGGGTGCCAAATGAACACTCTGTGTGGCTATGCTTTAAGTGGGGGAGGAAGTGGAACCTGCAGTGAAAGAAGGAGTGAGTTCTTGAATATTATTCTCTTAATTTATTTTTTCCAAATCTATTATGAGTTGTTCTTAAAAAGTAAATCACCAGCTCTAATGTCATGCAAAAGGAAAAGATTTTTCCAGTGATTAAAAAGATTCCTAAGAAGCCCTCCAAGCTCCCAAACTGTCATGTCTATAGCAAGAAAGAAAAAACATTGTAGTTCCCCAGTTAAGCTGGAGCAAATAATTTGTTCTGGAGATTTCCTGAAGTCTGTGTGCACTACTTGTACTAGCATCAATTTTTAATGAGGCTTTTTTTGCCTGTGCGTACTTTTACTTTGTGTTTTATCAAGGGAAAGAAGCTCAGTGTAAAGGCAGTGTAGCCAGGCTGGGCTGTACTGTGTGCTCAGCCACCTCATACACTTCTCAGCTGTGAATGATGAATTAACAGAAGTCATGGCTGGGACAAAAGGGAAGAGACCTGACATTCAAAATGAAGTCTCCCAGGTCTACTCCTGGTAACATATCCCTGAACTCATCACTTCTAACTCCCGAGTGTACTTCATGTGAGCCATTAAGGCCATTTCTCAGACATATTCTCTATTGTTTTCCTTTTCAGTGCCTTAAAAGTTACTTGTTGTTTCCTGCTGATCCTCTTCTTTGGCTGGTTTCATAACTAGCTGATTGAATGCCCCAAACACTTGAACTGTAGTATATATGGGATCTGGGTGCAAATGATTTGGTTCTGGGCCATTTCTGTTGACTGTTAATGATATTTCATTGGAATTGCAAAACTGTTATGTAGCAACATGATGTTATTTGGAAGAGGTACAAGTTCTTGGTTTGTTTTTGTGTGGTTCGCACATGTATATAGACTACACTGTGAGCTGGGGTAGAGCTAGCTAACGAGGGGTGATAGGTTTCTCATTGCTCTTTCCTGTAAACATAGGTGATATGTTGGAAGAAGGACATATACACGTCCGTTAGTTCAAACTTCCCCTTTCTTTTTCCTTGTCCCACTTGAATCGTAACAAATATTCATGTCTTTTTCCTGAGCTTGGCTGTCCCTGGGCCTAATTCCCTCTACATAATTTGAGAATTAGATTAGTTCAATATGCTTTAACCTGTGCTGCAGAGAAAGTATTATCTGGTGACTCGTGCACAGTGCTGCAGGATTGCTATTTGGCAGGACAAAGCAAAATTTATTACCTTTATCCACTTTTATGTACAGTGCTTTGCTCCTTTAACATTCTAATTCAACTTCAATTTCTACTACTGAATAGTAGAACAAAACTAACTTTGCTTCTGCAGCCCTGAATCTCAGAAACATCCAGTGACACATTCCAAAACGTGCCATGTGTTTCACCTGGTTAGGGTGTATGTTCAAAGGCATTTTGTTATTGTTGGGCCTTTCCTCTGGACCTGTTTCAGTGGTTTTATCTCCCTTTATCTTTTGCTTTAATGTGTTTAATATGTCTCTACTTAATAGCTCTGCTTGATGTCTAGCACTGCTGTAGCAGATAGGCACAAAAGAAATCGAATTTATTGTGATGGTGTTGAGTTCAAATACTGGGGAAGTCTTCAAGGTAACCTGGTAGAGTTGTCTTTGTAGTTGCAACTGATACAAATTTTGACTTCTTGTTGCACTATTAATCCTTGAACATTGTGTGTTATGCACAGCATGTATTTTAACAATGTGCCAAAGTCAAAATGATTATAATAAAAAATCAGCCTAGAATTAAATGTGGTAAAAGAAATAACTTTTTGCTTTACTGGCAACAGTTAAAATAAAAAGAGAAGAAGGCTCCTTTTAATTAAACAGGACAAAGTCAAATCTCAGCTACTACTCATTCCTTTGTAGCTTTCTTCAGGTGACTATATCTGTCCCTTTAACTTCAGGGCTGAATTGAATATAGTGTCCAGCTTACAGTGGGGATGTGCAGGTGACCTCCTCCAACCGGTAACTGCTTTTATCCCAGCAAAGGCCTGTTTTCATCTGCAAAACTCCCTGTAACTCACCCACATGCAAATGCTTCTGACCTTAATTAAAGCAGTTCACCTCTCTCTGCCTCAAGGGATGGTTTCCTCATAAGGCAGTTGTGTTTAATTAGCATTTGGATAGCATTCTGCTGGTTGCTCTCCGGGAGCGTTGTTCAGTAGGAGCGTGGGATTGCTGAAGCCTGACTGGCAAGCTTTGCACCCTCCTAATTGACACAGAAGCCAAGTAGAAGTTACACAAGGAAAGAACAGAGAATCGTTAATGATGGATCATTAGCAAGTAGCTCCTTTGAATGAAAGTAGATAACTTTATAACTTTATCAAAGTGAAAAGTAGCATGATGAATGATGCATCAAACAATAAATGCTCAAGAAAGACACTGGTTTTGTAATTGCTATGCAAATTTCTAGCATGCTCTAGTTTGTAAGATTAATTTCTTTGGGAAGTGTGAAGCATTCTATGCCTGTTGTACACTTAATGTCAATTTCATTTTCTTTTCATTAGAGTTTTTATTCAATGTCTTTTGATATGATTTCAACTCCTGGGGTTTGAGATAGGCAATTTTTACACTAGCAAAAAATTGCACAAGCAAATGAAAACCATGTATATCTACTAAATTAGTTCCTGTCAGTCTGATGATTTCTCTGTATAAAGAGAACATATATATGGTCTCAGATGCAGACACCTGAAATGAGAATCTTTATATCTATTTATTATATTTTTAATAGAAATTGCCTAATAGTTTTATGGCTACTTTGAAATTCTAGACCAATAAATCTCTAAGGGGCATTTTACTCTGAAATTGTCTTCATAAGCATTTCAGTTGGCACAGATACATCATTCCTGTGGCTTGCACTAGGGCCAGTACAGCCCTCAGGCAGTGCTAGGAAGAGGAGATAATACAAATATTGTTTAGTGATGTCACCTGTTCCTTTAAAATTTACTGATCTCTCACATGAGAGTTCCTCTCAAAATTTAACTTAGTATATTCAAACTGAGTAGAACTAGGGGAATAAGTTAACAGAAAAATTACCCATGATGTGAGCCCTTTCTTAGTTTTCATGAATATTAGTGGGGGGAATGTATTATGTGAGATCACCCAATCCATCAGCAACCCCAAGGATCAGATATAGGTTCAGCTATACCAAAGCAATTCTAGTTCCTAAGGTCCTAATTGGTAGGAAGTCTGCAGCCTCCTCACATGACCTGTTTTAGCATTTCACTACCTGTACCATGATTTAAGTTTATGTTCAAGTAGCCAACTTTCTTTCTTTTCTTTTTTTTTTTTTTCAACTTGAGTCAATTAATTTGTCATCCATCATGGGCATGAGAAAGGATTTGCTTTCTTCTCGCAGAAGGGTAACATTTTTTTTCCTTTTCTTTTTTTTTTCTCTTTCTTTTCATCTTTTGAAAACAGTTTTGAAGACTGTGTTATTTTCCTGGCCTTCTCTTCAGGCCCATGACCACTTTGTTCAGCCTTTCATGTTTTCTCTGATCGCTTTGGTTGCTGTCCTGTAGAATATCTTCAGGTGTTCCACAAGGTTGTGCGGTGGGGGGCCCCCACCAGCCACTACTCCAGCTGTGACCTGCCAGCCCCAACTAGAACAAAAAGATAATTTCATGTGTCCTGCAGGCTTCTCTCTTGTTTGTACATCCCTGTATGACGCTTGCCTTTTTCGCAACAACATGGTGTTGTTGACTCACGTTCATTTTGTGATCTAGAGTAACCCCTAGCTCTTCCTACCTTGCTGTTTGTCCTCTGCCCTGTATTTATATTAATAAATGCAGCTCCTTCCCCTTGACATTATTGAATTTCGCCCGTTTTATCTGTTTTTTTTTCTCCAGTTTAGCCCAGTCGTTGTAAAATTTTTTCACAGTCGGTTTTAGCTTGGACTCCTCTGAAACCTGAGCGAGTACAATATGAGTTTCATCAGCTGACCCACTAAAAAAGTACTGATGAATGCTTCATTCTGAACAGATTCCTGTGGAGCTCACTTGAAACATCCTCCTCTTTTAGAAGACCCTAGGTAGCTATTCTCTGAATATGATTTCCCGCTCAGGACTCCACCTGGCTTTGGATTTACCTAGACCATGTTTCTTTAGTGAATTTATGGAAGATAGCAGAACTGAAAGTCTTTCTGAAACTCAGATATTGATCTGACATCCTGGTGGCTTGGGCGGGTGGGGGGGTCATTTCACATGATTTTGGATGTTTGGATGGTAGAGGTCTGCTTCTAAGATAATTCTGTGTCCTCTGTTTTATGGAAAAATGTAAATGATCACAATTCATTTGACCAGGTTTAGGCATTTACCAGTGTCTGAGACAAACTGCACTGTAAGTGTGTCTTCTTGTCTGCAATCACTCAAAAGGGAGTCAACTAAATATCAAAGCAACTAAAAATATATCTCTAGACTATTTGCATCTAAAGTTAGATGTGATGTATCTCACCTTCAGTGCTTCTCCTGATAGACAAAAATCAGATTGAGTGAACATTATTTTTTCTTAATAGATACATGCTTGCTGTTCCTCATCTCCTGAGTACAGTGTGATTATTGGTTCCAATATTTAATGTTCCTTCAAGTTAAATGATTTGATCTGTAATTTCCCAATTCCCCCTCGTTTCCTTTTTAAGCACTGGAACAGTACCTCGCCTCTGCCAGGAGCATACTCATTAGGAACACACCTAATCATCTTGGAAAAAAATCTTTCTAAGTACCCATGAGTGTATTCTTGCTCATTTTGAGGTAAATACCTTTACTGTGTTAAACATTTTATCACTGGTGATCTGTTTAATGAAGACTGCAGCAAAAATGGAATATTTTGGCATGACCTTTTTCATCAGCTCTGCTCAAATAAGTAGTAACTCAAGTAGTCAGCTTCCTTACTCATGTTTTTATAGGATGACTTCTTGTTGTGATTTGTTTTCCTTGCCATGTGATAGTCTATCGTTCCTTTGGAACTAAGTCAAACCCTATTTTTATGTATTTATTTGCATTTCTAAGTAAAGCTGTAGTGGCATGCAGAAAGACACAACTACATATAACTTTTTCTATAAAATCTTTATGATGATATAATAAAGGCTGTAATTAAGAATAAAGGAATCATTTTTTCCATTGTCCAAAGCATCAGAGGTTGTTGAATATTTTATTAAAGGAAAGTTTCCAGGTGACAATTCTGGAAATTATCATCCCCTGCTTCTGTATAAAACAGTCTTTCTACGCATACAGTGAATGTATATCTCAGTTTTGATTCTGGAGTAAATCTGTGGCCTGTTCTCTCTACTGAGACTGATAGTAATGATATAGCTACTGGTCTGCAAGGAACTACACTGAAATCTCTGTTGGGTTCACTACAGAGGATTGCTAAAAAGTAAGACCTGACTATCTGCAGTAGACATAATTCTTCATATCATTGCCAGCTTCCCTAAGTTGTTTCCACCTTTGAAATGATTCTTGCCAGAGTAAATAAACCATTGTTGAGTTTCTTATGCTACCTACATTTTTGATAGAAGACATAAAACAATCTGGGGAATGTCATTTCTGTGCATGATGTTAGTCCTTCATCACTGCAGGATAATGGAGAACACTGCAGAGGTGTTTGAGCTGTTGCTGACAGGAAATGGTGCTGCCCATCATCTTATGCTGCTGTGGTGGTAGTAACGATGCCTTAATATGACTCTTCTTTGGCTTCTCATGGTTGTGCTGCCTCCTGTTGTATACAGAGTGTGGGGATTTCTGCAGTACATCCCATTTTGTGGTTTGGGCATATGTTGTTCAGCAAGCAGGGAGTAGTAGATCTGGGATTTAATATGACTCAGAATACCTGATATACATACCACTGGGAACAATGGGAAGACTTTCTTAAAGTTGGGCAAATATGCAGCAATTCTGCATTTGGCTGTACTACGTAAAACTCATAAAACTGGCTTATTAATACTTTATTGTCAGCAGGAATTTGTTTAGTATATAATTCTAGAATATAACATTTCTGTGATAAATAAACACTGTGATAAGACTGTTGTGAAAATGAGATACTTTTCTTTAAACTAACATAGACACTTCAATATTAATATAGACAGTAAATAATTTCCTTCTTTTTTTTTTTTTTTTTTTTTACAGGACCAGGTGTCAGATACAGTGAATTTGCTGTGTCGCATCCCAAACCACCTCCACTTGTTGGACAGCATACGGTGGAGATACTGAAGGTCATGCTGGGGTATGAGGATGATGCCATAGAAGAACTGCTCCACACTGGTGTTGTGGCTCAGCATGAGGTCAGATAAGGAACATTAGCTACATTCCTTCACGCTGAGTTCACATAGCTTTGTCCTCTCTTTGCTCCCTTCAGCTCCCCTAATGGGACTCAAAGAGAAGACATAATTTAATTCCTAATTTTCTTCCATGTGTGTTTGTATGATTTTAACACTGATGTATCAAATAAACAATCTCGTACTGTCTGACTGAAAGATTTTCTTGGGGGGTAGGGGTAAATGTAATTATATGGTCCTGTGTGGCTACTCATTTTCAGTACATCATATGGGAAATGGAGTTCTTATCACAATTACAGTAATTGCCTAAATGTTTGTCCCCAGAAAGACATCATGTTAGTGAAAAGAAGCAGAACCTTAGAAATCTGTGTACTAAACTCTCCATTTGTAGAAAGCTGGCTTGCACAGTTACTTTAGGAGAAAATCAGCCATGTACAAATTGGTGGTTGATCTGAATGATTTTGAACAGAATCATTGGTTATGAACTCTTTGTTCATCTCTATTTCAAATCAAGTGTAGAGTAACCATTGCAAAACTCACTTCAGTTCTCTGGTATTACCAATTACTGGTATGTCTTTATGTTACATTGTATGGTCATGACAATCCCAGCATGTTAGCAGAAATAAGCTGGAATTGGCAGAGTTCTTCAGTTATGAAATAAGCCTATTCCAAGACCGGTTGAGAGATGAACTATGATTGAATAGTCTTTTGTAATTTTATTCAAGAATGCCCTGAGTGCTGTTAATTAAACATTGATCCACACAAAACTACATGCTGAATGTCAAATACCAGAACTTGCCCAAGTTTTTAATCTGTTTCTGTGGGTAGGTACTGATCCCTATCTCTGACTCTAATTCCCAACCAAAATACCTTTCACTCTGAAGAAAATATAGTTAAAATACAAATCTCTGCAAAGTTTTTGACTTGGTCCCACCCCCATGATTAAAGCATGGTCAGAGTTGACAAACCTACCTAGAAGTTAGTAACATCATATCCTGTAGAAGGGTTGCTCTTAAGAGTAAGGCACCACATATTGTAAGAAGGTGGAAGAATTTGATCCATGAAGAGTAGTGAGGAAAATAACCCTTTCCCCTGAACAAACCAATTTGGCAGTACTTCACTCACAGAAGAAATGCCATGCTCCTCTATCCCAGCATATAATTTACAGCTAATGTAAACTGTGTATGGGAAGGGCTTAACCTTTGTTGTATGCACCCCAGGAGAGAGGCAAAGCCTTTCTATTTCTAGGACTAAATAAAACTAATTCAAATTGATGCTCAACAAATCATGTCTGTATTTTTCCCAAAGTATCACAAAGTCTGGGCATTATAACTAGCTTGTCACTTCGTTTTCACTCTAACAAGCAACATCCTCTGCACTATATCTGAACTTCACAACTCTGTATTACCTTCTGGTGGAAGAAAAGAGGTTATTATGTTACGAAATTGAAGCGGAACCCTATGTGGTGGTTGCTTATTTTTGAAGCCCAGTGTGTTTTGGTCCATTTGTTTGCTTGTTTTCTGTGTGTTTTTGTGTTTGGGGTTTGTTTTGTTTTGATTTGATTTTCAGATTGTTTTTTATTTTTATTTTTTATTATTTTGACTTGCACTGCATTCCTGGCACCAAACTCCATACTCTGTCCATGTGTTAAAGACATCATGAGATCCTGGAAGAGTGACTTCTTAAATAAATATAGAAATAAGTCTGAATTGAGAATAGAGAGACCATAGGAGAAGAATTGAAACTGGATTGGAAGAGGTTTTGATATAGTCTACCTTCCCTTTAATCTAAGGGGAACATCCCTTTTTTAATGAGAAAAGCAGAATTTTCAATTCAGCTTCACATAAATGGATAATCTGGTATTAAAATGAACTTTGTTTATTAATGAAAACTATTTAGTACCTTCAGATAACATTTACAAACAAATTTGATAGTTTTACTTTTTAAGGGTCCTTTTCTTCCCATTTCTAAGAGCTGCATACATAAGGTATATTAAAATATCGCTCAGGGCTTTTTTAAAGGATTTCTAAAAAAAAAATTCTTTTTTTTTTTTTCCCCTGTGCTTTTCCAAGCAATGGAAATAGCTAATCACCACATTCTTAGCTACAGTATATTGGCAGAGCTTCCCTAACTTTAACGTAACAATGCTGGTTTAAATCAGCTGAATATTTGTCTGTTAACTTTGTAATGTATTTCTTGCAGAGTTCACATGCAAACAGTGTTTCTCTTTTTTCTTTTCTTCTTAGTGTTTTCCTCTCTGGTATGTTGACAATCAAATGCCTAAGGGGATAATCAGAGACATTATATTGTCTAATTTCCAGTACTTACTGCAATAGGGGCAATCCAGATACCATTTTACCTTTTTGTGTGTTTGATTAAATCATACACTAAAACAGAGACTGTTGCTAACTCTTCTTCAAGTTAGAAGAAGGTGGGTATCTGGTAGCCCAAAAAGTCCTGTAACCTTCCAAGATCTGATGGTGAAATTTTGCCCTTTCACAAGGTTTGGCCCTTTAATTTCAGATAATTGGTGGACACAGTAAATCATTATTTTGATAATATTATTATTATTACTATTATAGTACAATTTTCCTTTAAAAATGAATGAATAAATACAGAAAAAGTATTTATAAATTTTACTGTACTTTTCCCAGGAATCTTCAGGACTATGTGTCCTAGAGTTCAATTGTTAGATACATTTTGACAATCTTTCATTTCAAAGTGGCTTTATTTTATCCTGCAAAACTGGACATAAATCATCACATGGGATTTTGGACCTCATAAGCTGAGATCCCTCCAATTTCAAGGAAGGGATATAGTTAGGAATGAGGATGCACAGTTCTCTTGGAATTAATGTTTTTTTTCTCTCTACTTAAATTGGAAAGGAATCTGCTGCTGCAATGGTGTGAGTGGGATTGGCTTTAATTTGACTTGATTTATACATTGCTGTATTGAAAAAAATAAAATAAAAAAGGACACTTGTCGATCTGTTGTCTAGTTCAAAACTGAACCCACCTATAACTGTTTGCCAGGATCCTTTAACAACTATTTGAAAGGAAGATTTTCATTTTTGCATCAGTTCTGACTCTGGCCTGTGGCCCCTTTGACTCCATGCTCTGCACTGGAGGACCCTATTGTCCTTGTATCACCTTTACTTGACCATTTGAAAAAAAAAATCCTCAGTCTGCCTCAGATAATTGTCTTCCTTTCTTTTCCCATGAAAGCTAGTATGGCTCTTCACCAGGTATAAATCACCCAGAAGACTGAAAAGATGGTGAAGTCAGGACAGTTTTGTGTAGTCATATAGTCTGAGGATCTACCTCTGGGTTATTTTAGTGCATCAAAAGAGAACTCAGTCAAACAACAGGCAAGTGGATAGTGACAGATTTTTCTCACTCCTAAGGAGATCTTGTTCCTTGTTCTTGTTCCTGATCTCTTCTCCAGGATCTTTCCATGCACTTGGGAAGTCCCCATATGGTTGCCTGAGAGCATGAGAAGTCCTTGCATGGTTGCCTGCAGTGGGTACCCTACAGGTGATGTTCAAAAGTAAGTCTTTTTTGATTAGTGGCCAGGAGGAACAAGTTACAAGCAGAAGCCTTGTCAGCTATCCAGCCTATGTGCAAAGGCCAGTGTAGCCATATTCATGTGAAGACTGATCTATTGATAGGGCTCCCCTGGATTGTGCATGCAGGCAAATGCTCCTTTTCTTATAAAATCAGCAAATGTGAACAGAAAAATATATTATTTTTATTTCCTGTTATATATATGTATATATGTATATATATATACACATACATAAAGAAGTAGAGAAAGGAAAATATCCCCATTCCTGACTCATATACAAAATATAAAGG
This sequence comes from Anser anser, assembly GCF_964211835.1. NCBI lineage: Eukaryota > Metazoa > Chordata > Aves > Anseriformes > Anatidae > Anser > Anser anser. Next base: position 18,742 of record NW_028153541.1, read on the forward strand.
TCATTTTGTTTTAAGTTCAATGAAATAGATTCTCTGGATGCCTGTTAATTGGTTTTGGCCTCTCTTCTTGAAAGATTAAAGCTCAATCTGAAGATGTCTAATGACAATGTACTAAGGCTAAAGTAACAGTCAGAATAACTCTTTTAGTGCATGTGCATGTATACTCAATAACTGGGGAAGGCATTTTCATTAAATCAACATGCAGCTCTGCCATTCACGGAGGACTGTAATTCCTCAGCCTGGTGAACCAGGAGATAAAAGGGAGCTATGCATCTCTATGATTAAAATGGTCACAATTTCTTCAAATATCTAAATGACAAGACATAGTTAATCCTTCAACTTTCATAACATTATAACAGTGTATTAAAATGTATTTATTTCCCCAATATGTATTAAAAAGTATTTAATTGCCAAAAGACAGCGGAAAGGTAAAGTACTTTCAGAGTTCAGGAATGCTGGCACAGCTGCTCACATTTCATGTCAGTGACATTAAACAGTGCCAGATAGAGTACTTTTCTTAACTGCTTGTACATTGAGTTTAATGTGGCCTGGTGAAATGTTAAACGCTATTAGCTGGCAAAAAATAAAAAATCAACCTCAGAGCAGTTCCTGCAGGATCAAGTAACCTCCCCACACAGAGGGCTGCATGATACTGGCGAATGTGCTAAAAATACATTGATAAACAGTGATATAGTCACCTTTTTAAAGTTGACAACCAATCAATTCAATTACTGTGTGTTTCTGTTGTGACTGGAATTTGGATCAGATGTATGAGAAAAATGCCTGGGTTCACTTATGCTAAGGACCCATGCAACTTTTGCAACAAGATCTCTTTTTCTGGCATGGGCTCCATCAAGCATTGAAGGGGGGCCAAGCAAGGGTTGAGGTGGGGACAAGTTGTTAACTTTTATCTTTTTCTGTTCTCCAGTGTTACAGATAAAAGTGAATTAGTAAGTACCAATTAGTCCTTAGCTAATAAGAAATTCTTAAAAATCATAATGTAAAGGGTATGCTAAACTACCTTCCTTAAAAGGCCCTCATGATGGTCTAACTTAATGAGCAGTGTCACACTGCTTTTTTAAAAGATACTCAGGAAAGCAGGCCAAGGAGGAACCCACTTCACTGAAATTGCTTCTGTTCTTCAGCTATTTCACAATTTGTCAATGTAATTACTACTCCAAACTGTCCAAAAGAGCTTTAAAGTACAGGAAGAAATTTGAAGATGTGTAACCTGGTAAAAGAATACATATGTAGCTCTCATCTCTTGCAGATCCATTTTAGGAGAAGCTAAAATCCCACATTAAAAGTTTTAATATAAAAATGCAGGGTAGCGTATACATTTTCCACTGACACTCTCTTCTCCTAGAGGATTGAAACTCTGACTAAACCGGACGTCTTGTGACAAAAGTGACATTTCTCTGATTTTTTTTTTTCTTTTCATCAAAAGCATCTCCCAAAGCCAAGGGTGAAGGCTTTTAGCTGAAAGATGAAAATATTTACTCAGCAATGCCACTGTGGAGCTTCCTGCAAGTATCTCATGCTCCCTTTCATCTTCAGGCCAGGTGGCCACAGGACTCTTGTGATGTACCACGAGTTTTTCGTGAGAGTATACCATGCCACTTAATGGGAAATGCAACCTAGGCAGAGGAAAAATGGGATCAAGAAACAGTCACACTACAAAACTATACATGAGTCACTGGGGCACCATTTTTCTGAATTCAAGTATAGAGAAACAAAACCCATCATCTAACTGCCTGTGCTCCTATGAGGTCCTGCCTGTGGAGTGTAATGTATCCACTTCAATGAATTCTCTCTGCTCTAAGGGGCATATTTTATTGGGAACAGCTTGAGATAGATAAGGGACCTTAAGAACAGCCATGATCAAAGAGCAAACATTGGTTGAGACTTATATTCAGTTACATCTGTGTTGACACAGACCTCCAGATTTTGCGGTGTGGTAAGTAAGGCTGATGAATTATCTAAAGCCCTGGTGTACAGCCAAAGTCTACCCGTACCTCTGCAGAAAGATGCTAGTTGTAACAGCAGCACACTTGTCGAGAGCTTACATTACCAAATAGAATGGCAGCAGATCCTGACTGCAAACCAGAATTAACTGTCTTGGACGTAGCGAAGTGGGTGCACCCATAATGTTAATTGTGTAGGAAATGTTAGTTCATTAACAAATTTGCCTTTTTAATGCTTTTGAAGACTCTCTCCTACCTGCTGATCCATTTTGTGTGATTTTATGGGTCTTGTCTTCTTTGGATTCTCTCTGAATTCCATGCCTGTCCTATCTCCTTTGCATTTACAACTGCATTTGCAGAGTTTTGGGGGCACACATCTGCTTTCTAATAGTGCATTGCTGATTTCCAACACACTGTACCAAGCAATCTATTATCCCAAAGTATGAAAACTATTAGAAAACTTTACAGATCTATTTTATGCCATAAACATTGCATAATTAAAAGCCTAATCCATTGCCCTTTGAAGGTAATGAAGGGGAACTGTCATTGATTTCAGTGGGCTTTAAATCTAAACCTAAGTCAACATCATGAATTTTTCATATTTGTGAATATGCCAGATTGTGTCATTTGCCTATAGACTACCTATTAACATATTTGCTCTCTGGAGATGCTTTAGAATAATCAGAGACATTGCAGGTATACAAACCCTTATTTCTTTAACTCCTCATGGGAAAAGCTTTCATATTTTTCTATGCTCCCATTGAGAAAACTTAAAACATTATTTTCTTGTTGTTTTTGTTTCTTTGGTAGAGTTAAAATTGTTCTTTCTCTCTTGTCATTTCATTTTCACTTTAAATTATAATATATCATACTTACATATTTCTTAAATCAAATGCCCCATGAGGCTTTATATGACATATATAATTACATTAATAATCATACTATTAGTAATGCCAGTATGTAATATCAATAGAAGACTCATTTACTGAACTGTTTTTTGAAGAGAGGAGAAATCCTAACCATTTTTGTGAGTAGCTTATTGTGGGAAGTGTGGACTACTGCCAACCCTAATTACTCAAATATCCAGAATCAGACCCTAAAACAATCAGGAGCCATTTAAAAATTAATAAGAGAGTTCTAAAATAGTATGATAGAACTACATATCTAGATGAGATTTTAAAAGGAAAATAAGCAATAGAAAGATTTGTGATAAAGTTGATGGTGCTGGTGACATTTCTTATGCATATGTATGTCTGTGGAACAAAATGCACGTCATTACTAGCTTCCTTGAATGCCTGGAATTTGTCCAGCTCCGTTCCCTCAGTTTTAGGGAGTTCAGTTTTTCAGGGAATTTTTTTAGGAAGCTGTTGGAAATGAATACTGCTGATGATTTTGCTAGCGGTATTTTTTTAATATCTGGCTGTTTATAGTACTACCTGGGCATTCAGTCAGCAACCAAATGCTGAGATCCAGATGATTTTTTGAGATATATTGAAATAGGTGCTCTTTCATGTTATGCACCATGCATTTGAATAAGTTGGATGTGAAAATTTGCAGTGTAAAGAAAATAAGCATTGTGTGATTAAAAGCTATCTTAACTGGACTGGTCAAGTGCATTCCCCACTTCTTCCTACCAGTAAAATTAAAGGCAGTTCTTCAAAATCTTTATTGGAGAAGGAGCCAGAAGTCCAACTCTTAAGATGGGGTGAAGATTTATAGCAGAGAAGGTTTTGAAATAGTGGATCTATCTTAGCTCTGTGGGCTTACATAGCTTTTAAGGATTTATCCTTAAACAAGACAAGTCCAGTGGTTGTTGGGCTAACCAAGGGCTACCAGAAAATCTGCATGCCACAGACTTCTTGTTTGATGCTGGGCAAGTCCCATTCCCTTCTTTTAAGCTGTCCATATGTACTATGGTACGTTCCAATCAGAAGGACAAACTAAAGATTGTGAGCTGACCTTGTAGTGGAGGCCATCTCTGTTTAGACAGATGGAATGCATTGTCTGTCTTGCAGAGCCATTGTGTTGATTTTAGAATGCATGTGTTGCAGCATAGCAGAGAAGTTAAATTGTTTTGCAAAGTGAGGACATTCTATTTTTCCCGTAAAACCAGTATGAACAACCGCAGTTTCCCAATCTCCCATTACTGAAGCAGAGTGAAGCCTCCCCAAAGGGCTTGTGAAAGACCTCCACAGATCATTTTGGTATAAACAGATAGTATCTTTGTACCTAGTGATTGCTTACATATAAAACTCAGATCACAAACTTTTAGAGTTTGGCCTTTCTGGCAGCAGCTGCAAAAAAAGTTCAGGAAGTTAATCTAATTTTCTGACTGGAATAGTGACTTTAAGGTTAGGGAGATTAGCTGCAACGTATATTCCCAGTAAGGACTACTGGCAGCATTAGGGGAAATGGAAAAAAAGATGTTTTTATGTCTAAGGTGGAAAAGAAAAGAAAAGAAAAGAAAAGAAAAGAAAGAAAGAAAGAAAGAAAGAAAGAAAGAAAGAAAGAAAGAGAGAGAGAGAAAGAAAGAGAAAGAAAGAAAGAAAGAAAGAAAGAAAGAAAGAAAGAAAGAAAGAAAGAGAAAGAAAGAAAGAAAGAAAGAAAGAAAGAAAGAAAAAGAAAGAAAGAAAGAGAAAGAAAGAAAGAAAGAAAGAAAGAAAGAAAGAAAGAAAGAGAAAAGAAATAAAAGAAAGAAAGAAAAGAAAGAAAAGAAAGAAAGAAAGAAAGAAAGGAAGGAGAGGAAGAAAGAAAGAGAAGGAAGGAAGGAGAGGAAGGAAGGAAGGAGAGGAAGGAGAGGGGAGGGGAGGGGAGGGGAGGGGAGGGGAGGGGAGGAGAGGAGAGGAGAGGAGAGGCGAGGCGAGGCGAGGCGAGGCGAGAAAAAATCTGTCATATATGTCGCTGTGGTTGATCCTTCGAGTAGCTTAATCTATAAGAATGAAAATATAGAATTAATACCATGATCACAGAATGATCACAGCCATGGAAAGGCTGACAGCACCAGCAGTAACCTGGGCTAGCCAAAGGATTGATTTCAGTAGCAATACTGGAAGGCCTCAGGCATTGCATGATTTAGTCACTGCTGTGTGCATAGTGTTTAGTAAGCAGAAAGTTGAAATCACATGGGGAAGGACAGACATGTGGGTGGAGCATTAAGCAGAGCTACCTCTGCCACCAGGGCACAGAGGAACCCAGGAAGAACTGGCTGGTAACAAAAGCTATCCAGATCTTGGAAAATACACTCAAATGAGCTAGGCAATCCCATGTGATCTGTGCCCTGATCTGGAGTTGTGTGCTCTGATCACTTGCTTCAGCTTCCCTAGAGGAGTGGACAACAGACTTTGCCTTTTGAAAATCAGAAGGTAATACTGTGTTCTTTTCTACGTTCCTCACCCTGCAAAATTTCAAACTAAGGGCCTGATCCAGTGCCAAGTGGAGCACATGGAATTACTTCCTTTGTCTTTGATACATTCTGGCTCAGCATTTAATTAATAGTCTTTTATAAATAGTTTTTGGTTTTGAACTTTTCACTTCACCTTTTCCAGATATAAAGATGGGACCCACACTTATCTCATTAATTTCAGATGGTTTGTTTCTGCTTTCAAGGTGTGCACGTGGAACCCACTGAACTTCCCGGACACAGATGAATGTGGAATTTGGCCTATGCTTAAAAGTAGATTGAATCAGTAACAACAAAATGTTTTGAAAGTGAATTTCAGTCTGATTATATTTGTAATGCTCATATGCATTCCAGGAAATACTGAAATATTTGAACTCAAGAAGTAGAGATACCAGCGAAAAGTGGATTGAAAGCTTGCATGCTCAAATATAGAAGAAATCTGAAACAGTCCAAGCCTGGCTAAGGCCGTCATTTGTGCCTTGCTCATTAGTTACTGAAGTCATCTCCACCCATTAAAAAAACAGGATTCCTTTTGATTTTAGCTAATATCCAATTTTGCAATCTGCTCTCAAAGTAAAAAATGAAGAGAAATAAAATGACCTACACGACCATGTCAAGCCATGCAGTTTAAATAATCTAGTTTAGTTTCCATGCAAGTCGGTGTGAAATGCATCAGTTTCCAAAGGAAGAAAAATCAGGAACTTGGGCTGCTTTTCAAACATTAATGTCAGTAACTCACCTTTTGACCTGCCACACCAAAAACTTATTTTTTCCCATTTAAAGATGGGAAGAAATTGAAAGTATGTGAAAGATCATTTGGGCTCAAGAGATACTTATTTAGATATTATAGTTAGATTTATTAGAAAAAATCTCCTTTTGCATTTCCTGATTATGCTGCTGATGCACATGGGTGTCTGGTGCAGAGGAGCAGCTGAGACATGGGTATCCCAGCAGTGGCTCAACTCCTTTAAGACCAACCCCAAATGAGAGCATTAAGGCAGAGGTGAGAGGGTATCAGGGCTGCCCCTGAGATGCAGCAGTGTCCTGCCTTCTTGTGCAAGGAAGGCTGAGAGTGGCATTGTTGGGGGCACGGACCCCTGTGCCCCTCAGCATGGTGAGCTGGGGGGCAGTTGGGCCCACAGAGCTCACGCCTGGTGAAGGAAAAAGGAAGGTTTGCAGGGAGGACTCAGGGTGTGAAGGGTTGGGGAGTGATGATTTGAGGGACCAGTTAAAGGAGGGAGGCCTTGTGGGATAATAGGGAACCCCAAAGGTGTTTTGGTCCTTATTTCTGTTTCTTTGAAAGCGAAGGGGTCCTGAAATTCAGTCTGATGCAGCTGAGATGCCTTGTAAAGCTATATAGGGATGGGGGAAGGCTGAGGGGGGAGGCTAAGCTGTGCAGCAGGGCAGCTCCTGCTGGCTGCTAGCCACATGATTTGAACCACTCTATCATGCCAAATCTGTGAGCAGCTAGCATTAACTGCTCTTGGATTTATTTTACTCCTGAGCTTGACAGATAGCCTGCAGAAAGAGCAAGCCAGCAAAACTGCTGGAGATTTAGTAGGGCAGCAGGTCTGTGGCTGTACTTATGCCTTGTCCTTCCAAGCTGAGGAATATAAGCGTGAAAATACCAGGATGCAGTGATGTGTCTCACCTGAAACAAATGAGCAGAAATTTATGGCAGGTGGTTTGCTCCCTGAGGCAGGACACTGAAGGGTATCCTCTGAGCTCACTGCTGAAGTGCTCCATTGAGGGTTGCTGGTGGTTGCTCTTTCCCCTCCTTCTCTCTGTTTTATCCAGTTAGCTTATAATCTCTTTGGGCAAGGACCTCCTGTTCTTGTGTGTTTGACTAGCATAATGAGGTACTGATTTTGCTTGGATGTTACAATTATATGAATAACTAGTGTTTTGTTCATCAGCTATAAATTCTGAGAAAGCTGGTTCTTTCTTGTTGTGTTTTTGAACTTTGTCACCAAGCAAGTATCTGACTTCTTCTATTACTATGAATTTGGGCTATGCTCAAAAGACTTTTTTTTTTTTAATCTTTTGCTTTTGTTCCTCTTTCAGATTCTTAACCCTTAAGACTGCCTTGCACTTATCCCTTAGATTTCAGGCTATTTATTTTTTTTTTTCCTGAATGCTTTCTGTTGTTGTCAAAAGAAGAAATGTGATAATTTGGAAGGTTCGTAGAAAGCATGTTTTGTGATTATTGTTCTTGCGATCTCTCCAATGTAAACTGCTTTAGAAAAGCTCTGTTCCAGCTACTTTAATTCAATTTTGCAGAATAATGGATTTTCAATTGGCTAAAGACAAGGACTTTTCTTTTAATGGGTACTCAGGAAGGAATACAGTTTAACTGTTCAGTTTCTGTCTTGGAGTTCAGCTCTGCCTGGTGGGGCCTAGGGAAATCCTGTGTGGTTAACTAATCTTCCTTTGCCACCATTTTATTGTTGATAAGGGGCAAATATGCTCCTTCCAGTGCATTGAGTGTAGAACAGTGCTACTGGGGCAGTTTGAGGGTGTTCTATCTCAGCAGCTAGTTCCTCTTCCATAAGAAAGTCAAAAATAACTCTAGAGAAAAGCATGTGCCTGCTGCAGCGAGGGAACGCTTCTGCCCCCAGGTCTGAAAGGGAGATTCTTGCAGAGTCTCTGTACACAGTCACATTGCAAAACTTCCTTAGTGCTGAACTGTAGCCTGAAAGGTCCAGTGGTACCTAGGAACATGATCTCAGCAGGAGAGAGGAAACCAAGCAGCTTGGCTTTCAGTAGGTGGGATTACACCAGTTCACACCAGCTGGGAATGCAGCCTGATTTCGTATTTTTGCTCACTTTGGAGTCCTTTTGCTGGGTGTTTACAAGGTTGCTGATGCTTGCAATGGCAATGCTACGTTCCCACAGCTGACTTTCTTTTGCTGATCCTGGAGAATTGCTGAACAATCTCTGGGGTGTATGCCAACTTGATAGGAAAGAATTACCCTGAATCTCTCCTGTTTTGTTTGCTTTGTTGCTGTGTCCCCCTGGCAGCAATTGTTCCAGGAATTAGCTTTTCTGAAATAACAGGACATTTGTTTTCTCTAATCCTTTAACTCTTGCTCAATCAAAGCAGAGATATTGCAGAACTTAGTCAAGTGTATCTCTTCAAGCTGATCACTCCAGTGAGTGGTTTTCTGCTTTCCAATGTGTTGGGTACACATCACAGCAGCACTGACCATTAGGTAGGAACTTCCTGTCTTCCAGTACAGCTTCCTAGCAATCTTTGAAGAACATAAATTTAACCTCCTTATGGGAAGTAGCCAGGGACATCTTTGTTAAAACCACTTTTAGTCCTAAATGCAGCGTAACCATGAACTCTGGTCTCCCCCACAATCCTGCGTGCTCTGCTGCCACAGTTAGAAAAATACCTGTACTTGTGAGCAGGACAACACTGGTATAATGGTAATACTTTGGTGAAGCTATCACTTCTCTCATATTAGTGTACATTTCTGCTTCAAAAACAGATCCCTGGTAACTAGTGAAAACATGGGAGACCATTGTTCTCGGAGAATATATCCAAAGAGATGCAGCCGTATAACCTAATGGAGTTTAACCATGACTCTTCAGAGTTCAGTGTGAGGTGCCAGAAGTTTTGTTTGAAAAAGCAACAGAATTTTGTCTGGTTGGTTGCAAGGGAGCTAACGGCAATTTAATGAAGTGATCAAACTTTGAAAACCTTTCTGAAAGTTCAGTTTCTTGTTATTCTTTCTGATGCATCTGTTAGCCTTCAGAAAACGATGTGTTTAGAAGAGCGAGATAGGTGCTGTACCTTAAACGCATTCTTTATCTGCTTAAGATTTAGAATGGATTTTGGCAAGAGTTATGGAGACAGAAAAAAATTCTCTGTGTTAAAATAAATAGGGGGGCTGCAAAGAAAGATCAGGAAAGAGTTGATTTTATTTTTTTAATAAAAAGACTAATGCATGTGGAGCAGTTTCTTTATGAAGAAGAAAAGCGACAAGTGCTTGAAGAAAATAAAACTATGTATGGATTCTGATGATGCAAAGAAATACTTTAAAGCAAAGTTTAATTCCTTATGGAGAAAGCAAGAGTGTTGTTGTTTTTTAACCCACTCCCAAACATAGTATTTTTCTTCTTTTTCACCTTGTTTTTCTTTAGAAAATTGCTATTGATTCATGGATTATGTGATTTGATACTTTTTTTTCTCATAGTCAAATAATATCATAAAATGGTTTAGTGCACATAATTAATCTTGTTCTTCAAGATTGGTAGTAAATTCCTTCTGACCTGAAAGTTCTGGACTGCAGGTTGACATTTAAGCTGTTAATTGTATTACAATATATTAATAATTAACGCTCAGTTTTTACTCACACAAGTGGATTCAATATGTCTGCTAATTTAATTCAATATTTTTTACAATATGTTATGTATCAGCTATTTCTTTTATATAGCATAAGCATCAGTAAAAAACTCTGGTCAAAGTTCTGTTCCTGTTGCACAGATAACTGTAACTCAGAACTGTTGGTTTGGGACTAGAATATGTGTCACGCTAAAGTGTATTTAACTACTATGTATATTTCTTTCACTGAAGTATGCAGAGTATCTACTTGGTTTGTGATTTTTTTCTTCTGACATTAGTGTCCTTGGTGCGATGTTGTTGAGAGCAAAGGTCTGTCTTGTAGGACAAGTCACTTATGCACTATGATGCTCTGGGCTACCGAATATCAGTAAGGTATGGGGTATACTTCAAACAGTAGAGACCTGACTTACCAGGGCTATAGAGATAATGACAGCTTTTGGTCCGCATGCAGAAATGTGGTACTTTTACAAATAAAGAGCCATTAAGCGAAAACTTAGAGTGCCTAAAGCTGATGGATTCCATGGAGAGTAGGTTAGGTTCTTGCTGTGAATACATACAAATCTGAATGACTGAACTCATATATGAATGCTGTTTTTCTTCCGTTTTAATTAAGTAGCACTTAAGAAACGTTGGTATTTGACATTTACATCCTGGTTTGTAACAGCAGATGCTGTTAGCTTCAGGAGCCTCAGAAGTTGTGAGTTGCCATCCTGAAGCTTATAGCATGATTTTATTTATATATAAATATTTAAATACACACATATACACCTATTTTTTTTAAGTTTCTTAGATGTTTATTTTAGATTCTCTAAATATCAGCTTTACCTTAATTGGCCATCCAGAATTATCAGCCACTCTTGGAAATGCAGCCCCGTTGCTTACTGTCCGCGTGCACCATAAACCTCCCTGTAGAGAGGCCCCATGGTGGCTGGTTCTGTCTCCGTTTATGCCAGGTATGTAAGCACAAGCCTCATGGTAAGCGTGTTTAAGAGATTTTCTTGATTACAATGGGAGTGCTCCTTCAGCTTATAGCTGTACAGATGTTTACATACCTGGCTCAGTTTGGGCCTATATAAAGATCTGTCTCTGTTTCTCTGCAAAGCCTTTTCTGCCCGCTGCTTTGAGATTTCCCATGCTTCATATTCTCCCATAATCAGAGGAAGGCAGTCCAGGTCCTTACTAGGAGAAATCCTAGAGCCTGAGATACGAAGACGGCAGCTTACTTGGGGTTTAAAGACCTGCTAAAACAATAGGGCATACCTCAGCAAATATGTGCATGCTGATATTGAGGCTTGTGTTACTGGAGTGCTTTTTGCCAGGGTGAAGTCTTTCAGTTTTTTACAGGCTTGTTCTCCTTTGGGTTTGTTCTTTGTCCCTCCTCTCCTCACCATCCCAGAAAATAGCCTTGTGCCATTCCTTAAAGTCAGCAACTATTACCCTACATACTATTAAAAACCAACCAAACAACAACAACAACAAAAACAGAAATGAATGTTGTCTCCATACATCACTTCAGTTCACAGAGATGGATGGATAATGGTATTACAAGTCTAAACACATTTTACATGCATGCGTGTGAGTACGAGTGCACATAAGTATGCAAAGATACCATTTCAAATAATTTCCAGAAGGTAAAATAACAGGAAGTCCATGGAAAGGAATAACTTCCTGATTGTTCCAGGAGGTGAATACGTTTACATTAGTGAAAAATAAGCCTGGCCCTCAGTTATTCATTCCTTCACTCACTCTGTTTGCTTGAAGATTACATTGTTGCTTTGTAGGGGGGAAAAAAAAAAATAAAAACTACCAAGAGTCTTTTCCAGACTCAAAAGATTTATGCTCTGCTTTGCTGATGTTTTGTGCTAGGACTTATGTCAGTCCTGCTCTTAAACAGAGAGTGGTGTAATGATCCTTTAATATATTTTAAAGTGATTTTTTTTTTCTAGCTCATTTTTTTTCTTTTTGTGAGAAATACGTATGTAATAGTTGTGTAATAGTTGTTCAGTTCTCTTTTTTTAAAGATATTGTTGTTTATGCACTGTAATAGAACATACAGTCAGTTTACTCTTCTATCAAGTAGATTCTGTCTGCAGTAGAACTTTATGGAACTAAGCTTAGTTTTAATGACTGTGACATTACCCATGCCTACAGGGAAGGCCCAAAGCAGTTGAATGTACACCTACTTTCACTGAATGACTCTTTGGTACTTACCAGAGTGCTGAAAAGCTGGAGCTTGTACTTAGTTACTTTATGTCCCAGAATTAATGGCATGTGGAAGTAGCACGCACATCTGTATTTCTAGAGTGCCCATTGAAACATGTTGAGAATATTCTGGAAAAGCAGGTCATCATGGCCTTCAAACAGCAGTGTGACAGAAAGGAGGTCCTGGGGGAACTGCCGGGTCAGAGCCAACCACAGTGGGTATCCAGGCCTCCCAGAGTGCTGTGGTTACTGTTAAAATGTTTATGGCTTTACCTTTTGCTTAATTAATGTTCATGTGGTGTTTGTGGCATTCTTCAAACCCACTACTGAGGCTCAGTAGCACTGAGTTTGCTTAAAGGGTTTGTATTGCTGAGGCTGTGTCAGCCATCCTAATGGACAGTTTTCCCCTTCTCCTGTATGTAGTAACTACTTTATGCTGAGTGTTTAGCTGTGTGTCATCTCATGTTACTATATTTGGGTTGCTACATTGGGTTCATGGTTGAAGGAATACATGCTGATATTCCTTAAAAGAAAGGAAAATGTATAATTCTTCTCTCCTATGTTCCTTCCAAGTACTAGTTGCTGAGCACAGGGCTTGTCTGTGCAGGTGCTAGAGCTGTTCTCCTCTTCTTCCTGTAGTGTAGACCTGCTGCTGCTCCCTGAGGCAGGTCACTGGCCACGTAGCAGCAAGAGGAGCTCGGAGGAGCCTGGTAGGAGACACTGGACCAAGTGTGATGGGCTCTCTTCTCCTATGTGACCCGAGTCAATGCCTCCCTTCTCAGGTGGCCTTCAATGACAGATCCAGCCCTGGGAACTGACCACATGAAGTTCTGGCTTATGCACTGTGAAGGCTGATCCGTGAAATACTCAGATACAGGGGGATGATTAAGGGCTCTAGGCTTTGGATTTAGTTAAGATGTATGGCCTAAGGCTTGTATTAAGATACTAGAGCAATTCTTATGACTGGAAATGAGCATCCAGATTTTAAGGGTAGGAGATACTTAGCTGTGGAGGAGCTAAGTGGAAAGTGTTACAAATGCTTCTAGTGAACAAATGGGAGCTTTGAATAATGTTAATGCTTGGAATAAGCTTGGGGCTGCATGTGGATAGAGTTGATGGAGAGCTGTTAAGTCAGTAAGAACACTGCATCTGTGAACCTGCAGTGGCAGCTTTAGTCTCTCAAGGGATGACATCAAGCCTGCTGGCAGACAGCTATAGCAGGATATGACAGGTCTGAGTTCATTTAAAAAAAAAAAATTGCAGTCATGCTACAGGTATCCTTTGTGACTGTAAGAAGTCTTTTTTGATCATTCTATGACTTGGGTCTGTATTACTAGAAGCAAGAATAATAGTATCCCCTGTATCTTTTGTTTATATTGTGAGCTCTTCAGGATGGAACGCACTTACTATACCACCACACAGTGCATAACACAAGAGTGTTAAACAACTAATATAAATAAGAGATATTCTTATTCCAGCTCAAGGGATAACAAAACCTTTAGAAAACTAACTTGTTTAAATGAAGCTAAACAGATTGGATTTGGTATGATAACTATTGGTGTGGCAACTATCCGTCACTACTGCTGCTCAAGCTCAATCTCTTTATCTGTGTGGAAAAGCATGAAAATGAATGGTTATTCAGAGCATTGTACAAAGCCTTAGACTGCTCTTTCGGTACACTTCTTGTAAACCATCAGCCATACCCACTACCAGTCTGTTCGGCCTTTTCACCCTTTGTGTCTGCTGTGGAACAAACCACACTGGAGAACTGAGCCCAGTTGCAGTAAATCTGACATCCCAGGAATCCTTGGCACCTCCCTTCCCTTCCTGTCTTTGGCTTGCTCCCTGTTAACATTTCTTTCTATTGAGAAAAGGAAAAACAATATTATTTTATGAACTGTTATCAGACATGTACACTTAATTTAAAGGCATGGTCCATTTTTACTGAGCCTGTATTTATCATCTAAGCTCATTTAGTTACTTTATCAGAATGTCCTTTAAAAACAAAAGATGTCATCATAACAAACCACAAGTTAGAAACTCTCTATACAAAACTTGATCATCTCAAAGGAGAGGTGTTGCCAAGCTGTTGGCCATAATTTCAAGTAGCCATAATACGATGTACCTAATATCTGGGACCTGCATTCAGTCTGCTCATCTCAGTGGAGATGCCCATAAGCTGAGTGGTGGATGCTGTGGCTGAAAACATCTTTAATTTTCTGGGAAGTTTGGCTCCCATTAATTCTGGTTAACCAACGAAATCTCTTAGTGCTGAAAAAAAAATCCATGCCACGAGGCCATGATTTATCCCTTTATCTTTTCTAGAGGAGAGTGTGATTTGATAGAGTGAGAAATTTGGAAAGAATTTTGGTGGTCCAGAATTAAATACGGTAGAACAAAGCTCAGGAATTAGATTAACTAGGTATCTGAAACCTCTTCAGCAAACGTGTTAAAATACTTAAGGAATATTTTTCTCTAACAAAATTTTCATGAAACTTGGTTGAGTAGCAGTAGCAATTGTTGATTTAGAATTAGGGATAGATTTATATTTATTCCCTGCCCCCCCCCCCCCCCCCCCCCCCCCCATGATGAGAAGCAAGAACTGAAGAAACCATGAAATCTCATGGAGGCCTTTTACTTTTGTGATCTAATCAAGGAAGGATGAGGCATGCACTCAGACACATGATAAGACAGAGCCCTTAAATCAATGGCTAATCTTTCGTTTTTACTGACCCTAAGGAAATATAAAAGCAAATATCTATTTCTCCCAGATGGAAATTTACACTTCAAGCCATAGGAGTAGGCATGCTGCAAGTTTCTTTTCCATAAGGTTTCAGTTTCTGGAATAGAGACTGGAAGAGAATCTCAGACTTTGTTTGTTTAAGAGGAAGGATGAATGAAGAGAGAGATGCCTGTGTATGAATTTGAAATTTTTATGTCTCAGAACTTTAATCTGTTGTCATGATTTTGTGGAAATGGTTCATGCTGGAATGTTGAGTTTCCCAGTTTTTGTGAATATTTATTCAAAGGTTCTTTGCCAGAGAACTGAGTGTTCAGTTCTGAAGGTGTCTTTGAAACATCCATTCCTTAAGCATTTCTAGAATGTTTCAACTCTCACTGTAGATAACTGCCAAGTATCTACATCGAGTTAGAGAGCATCTTCAAAGAAACTTTAGTTGTGCTGGAAAAATATAGAGACACATTCATATCAATTCACTAATGTTTCCCTGAATTTACCAGAGGCTAAACCCCCCCCCCCCCCCCCCCCCCCCCCCCCCCCAAACAACACCCTATACAAAAGGGAGAATCTGCAACTTTGAGTGTGTTAAGCTTACTGTTTCTGAAAGGTGTTCTTATAGTGAAGATCATCTCTAGCTCAGAAGTCTGGGCTCTATTTTCATAGAAGTCTGTCATTTTTATTTTTTTTAACTGTAAATAGTGAAGCCCGCCACTTTTTTTGAGTAACAGAATACGTATTCTCAAAGCCCATAAGCAAATTGTTATTACTTTGACCTAAAATGGATTTTTATTCACTTCAAACCTGTTATCATTAAATTTAATTGTAAGCATTGCATTTGGAAAAGTGTATGTCTGAAGAGTTGTATGTAATCACTAAGAGCATATAAATTATGCCAAGCACAGTAGCATTTTAGTGTTCGTTTAGTGCTTGTAACATGGCAAGGAGAGCAGCTACCCTCGTTGTCCCATGCATCCGTAACAGTTCTGCTTGCTGTGGTGTGTGTTAAGAGAGCCACCAGTGTGTTATTTTCATTGATAGCTTGCTCTTGCTGCTGTTCTATTAATCATTGCTCTCTTAGGAGCTGTGTTTGCCTGTATTAGTGGGGCTAGGGCAACCTTGCGGTGCTGTGGAAATGCAGAGTTCCTGCTAATGTAGTGCTGTGCTTAATGTCCTGCTTGAATGGGTGAGTGAATCTCAGACTTAAAGATGATCTCTGGTTATCATATATTGCTGGTGACTTGGTGATGCAGGAGCAGCAGGCTCTTTGAATTTCTTGTGTAATGGTTTCATGTGTTCTAAGAAGAAAAATGAGACTTATGTGTTTACACAATTTGATGAAACGTGGGTAAAACATTAAAGGGATGTTGTAATTGAAAGTTAAAGTTACACTTTAAAGAAGTCCAACCGTGCTAAAGTAAGAAGGACACAGCCAAGACCCAAATGATATTTTTGGTTCTGCCTTGATTTTATATATTAATCTTTTATGCACTTAAAATATTTTTCAAGACCTGTTCTGCAGACCACTCACTGTGCTTTTGGAGCTGCAAATTTGAGAATACCAGCAAGTTAGTGGAAATCTATTTTTGAGCCATTAAAATGTGGGAAAGCTTTCTAAATATTTAGGAGGAAAAGGTGTTACATTCTGAGGAAGAGACCTGTATATATGAGTGAGGAAGGTGGGGTGCTTGTAGAAGAAATCAGTGGGAAGACAAGGAAGGATTTTTAGCCTGCAAGCACATTGCAGCTCATATTGGTGGTCTCATATTTTTTGTTTAAGGCTAATGTGAGGATTACTTCCTTCAGGAAAGGGAAGGTGTTTCAGAAGGACTTCTATCTCCTTCTCCTAAAACTGTGCCTGGAGAAACAGCAAGGATAATGGGGGATGTGCTGCCTCTGTGTCCATCTATGGAAAACCCAGGGTATATATGTTGCAGAAATTGCACTGTATAAACTGCTCCTGGGATGGGTGTCCAAGCAAAATGTGTGAGCTGAAACAGAGAAGAGAAAAAATGGGCTGTGGACTAGAGTAACTGTATCAAGTATTACTGATAACTACTATGTTGCCACACTTCACTATCACTTCTTGTCATGTTATCCCCTGTCTACCATTAGCTGTCTGCCTCATCTGTCTCCTCAGAACCATAGGCTGCAAAATCACAGGGTGGCAACTGTCCTGATGTTACCTTGTTACCTAGTGCATACTGTAGTTAGCTTCTTGCAAAGAGTCCTTGGTTGCCACCATAGGGAAAACAACAGTAAGAAACCACATCTAGAGAGTCCTTTTAATGCATTCATATTCTTGACACATGTTCTGAAAAGGTTAGTGATTGAGGATGCTTGAAGAAATACTTATTCATGCTAAATGCTCATCAGATGCTTAAGAGCCGTAGTGTGTGGGTGGCTGCACTTATTTTGGCACTGATAGATTGCCGGATCAGGCTCTGGCTTCAGGGCAGCATCTGGGGTGGGGGAAAATAAAATTACAAGCATGATGAAATGTTGCAGGGCCTCAAGCGTCGGTGTGCAGGGGGCAGAGAGGGGCGTGATCATCGGTAGCTCTCAGGTTTGTTCTGCTGCCGTAGCACATGGCACCTGCATCGGCGTGTTGCACGCTGCTGCTGTTCTGCTTGTTCTGCAAAGCTATCACAGCCAGTTAGGGAGACACAAACAGCATGCTGCCTACTGCTGTGCAATTTTTATTTTATTTGACCTTTTTTGTTATTTTTGTTTTCAAAACAGCCTCCAGTCCCCCCCTGAAGAGGGCAGTAGTAGCAGGAGAAAGCAGTAAATCAAGCTGGTTCCTGTCTAAATCTGTGGATGTGGATGAATCAGGCCTGATACCTGGAGACAATTTGGCATTGCTCTCATTTCAAAACAAAAGCAGATGCCTGGATGCAGAGATGTGGCTAGTTATGGCTGGGGAAGGGATGTGTGGGAGAAAAGATCAACCTTGGTGGAACCTATCACTTCCTGGTCTCTTGGTCAGTGCTGGCCATAAAAACGAGACCTGTTGCACATGTGAGTGAGAGAGTGCCTCTCTGACCTGTTAGGAAACTGCACTGCGAGGGACTGGAAAGACCCTCTTAACTTCGTGCTCAACTTTCCATGCTACTTGCACATCTAGGGCTAAAGCTCCAAGATTAACTCTGTCCACCCTATTCTAGGTAGTGGCATGGTGACTATTGGAGAGCAACAAAGCTGCAGAGAAGCAAAATATATCAGGCGTGACACTGGTACCATTGTCCAAAATACTGGGAAACTTTATTTAAAATATTGCAGATTTTTTTAATAACTATGTTAAAGTAGAATTCAAGATAGAAAAGATGTATGGAAAGTTTAGCAAGGTTATTAAAAGACTGGAAAGCCTATCTTATGGGAAGGGACAACAAGAGATTGGCTTGTTTAGTTTAGCAAAGCACAGTTGGGAGAGGATTTGACAGCACACTATAAATACATCCAGGGCTAACTGCCAGAGAGGGGAAAAAGCTATTTAAGCCCAAGAGCAATATTTGCATAAGAACAAATGGGCATAAACTCGGCCCTGAATAGGTTTAAACTGGAAAATGGGTGGTTTCTACCCTTCAGTATAGTGAAGTCCTGAAACTGCCATCCAGCAGGAGCAACAGGGGCAAGAAATAGTTTTTGTGGTCCATGAGAGGGACTGTGCTGTGTGGTGCCTGTATCCACAGAGACTCAGGCATCACAGCTGTGTAGTTTCCTTCTGGTCCTATATCCCTAACCAGGTGCATTGGTATGGGGTTAAGGACATATTCTGCAGCTGGTGGTGGTCTTCTGTCCTGAAAAAATACCTTCTGCTGAAAATGAAAGTGCTGGTGTTAAACTATGGCTATGTTAATAATGTCCTTTAATGGTCTGGGGGAATTTCCAGCATTGCTTGTGCCTGTGTAAGTGACTCTCTGTTCATGGCAAAGCCCCATATCTCTGCGGCTTTTGTAACAATAAGGTTCCTTTTGTAAGAAAGGGATGCAAAACTGGACTTTTAATCATGTAACCTGAAAGGGGAAAAGTAGCTCCTCTGATTGGAAATCAGAAGTATCTCAAAAATGACAGTACTGAGATAAGGGACTTCTCATAACTTTAAATGGTTTCCTGCTGCTGCTAAAAATTCATACAACCTTTAAATATGATGCTCATGATTACACATTTCCTTCTATGCTGCAGCTAGAATAGCAGTGTGATGCATGTTTGACAGGTAAAGGAGATGAAGCATTGAGGGTTTGGGGACCTGAAGCCTGGCACAATGATGCCAGGACACTGGTCTTCTGTTTTTCAACCTGGTAGTCTGCCTATTGTGCCATTCGTCTTCCTAAATGACATCACCTGTGAAACTTAACTGTGTTTCTGTTCCCACCTGCTATTTCCTGTTACTAATTCCTTTGTGTATCTTTGACCTTTTGAGCTGAAACTTTCCAGACTTGCTCCTTTATTTATCAGTGATATTTTAGGAGCTTGTCTCTTTCCTAACAACTACGTACATGCGAACTTGTTTTGGGCCTCTTCATTGCAAAATGAGCTGAGGAGAAAAAGCTGAAGGAGGCACAGAAATAGCCTCCAGGAAAGCAGATTGACACATAGTACTTGGGTAGCTTTGATTTGAGTCAGCTGTAACTCACTGAAATATGTATTCTCTGTGCTCAAAGGTACTTTCTGTACTGAGCGTTAAACTGGCAAAATGCATAGCTAAACACAACCTTTTATAAAAAATAAATAAATAAAATGATGGTGGTACCTGTGTAGCAGTGCGTCAGTTATAGTCATTCTCCCTGCTTTTTGATTGCTTTTTGAGAAATATTCTCCTAGCATAAGATAGGAAATGTGTCCTGCCTTTCCATTGTTTGTGAGGTGCTACTGTTTTCTGAACAGAAAAGCAACCTCAGTGATGGACTATAGTGAGAAAAAGGTAGTGTGTGTGTCACTTCTACTTATACTCTGAAAACACTGCTTTGACAGAATTAAAAAAATCTCATACTGCCCTCCATCAGTAGCTTCCCTTCTCACTCTGTCCACCACAGCCTGTTAAGGAAAAGGGGAGCTGGAGCCAAATATCATGCTCTTGACTACTCCTTAGGAGGCTGAGATGAAGGCTTTTTTACGTATAGGAATTTTTCCAAGAACTGAGTTTTGGAAGGTTTTAAGGCTTTTCACGTATTGGGCTGAATCCAACTCATGTTTTAATTGAAAAGAAAGAGAATTTAAAAAGTCTTTCAACTTTTTTTTTTCCATGTAAAATTTTTACTTGGGACAAGCAGAATTACTTTAACATTTCTGAAAAATAGTTTCTGAAACTTTCTTTAAAAGAGGACTGTTTAAAAATAAAAAGAACATGAACTTTTGAAATAACCAAAACATTTAAAATTCAAAACAAAATCCTCCAAGCAAACTGAAGTTATACTTGGGGATGGGGGATGTTAAACTAATTTGGAAGTTAATATCAACTTTTTTTTTCCAATTCTAATAGGTAAAGAAGTCTTTAATTTATCCATTTACTACTATTTGATGACTGCAGTTTCTCTCATTTAGAGAAAGACATTGTCCTTGGACTTCAGGTAATTTAACAATATATCCATCCATGCATTTCCATTACAGCTGTCTCCATGTTATCTTAGCAGTATCACACTAAGCCATGTTTTAACTGCACTGTATTTTGGGGGTGGAGGCTGTTTATGATTTTAAGAGAAAAATAATTTGGTTTATATATTCTTTCTTTCCAGGAAAAAAAAGCTACAGAACCTTTAAATTCTTTCTGATGTTTAAAGACTCAGAAAGCTGTATGTTGGAAGAACACAGATATAACTAATACCCTTTTTCGTAATCATATTTGGTGCCTATGTCTGTTTTAAAGCACATAAATGCCTACAGAAATCTGCTTGCAAGTGTTTTTTTTTTCCTCCTATATAAGAAAAGAAAATGAAATGAGATAATTTGCAGATTAGCAGATGGCAAATACTTAGCAGCCTATGTGGAATAATTTTTTTGGTATTAGTCCAGTTCCAGGCGGATGGCTGTCCTCATCCCAAAGCCTGCCATAACAATTTGCTAAGAAAGCTGAATCATTTGCCTTCTACTTTGGGAAGTTGTTCCTGCAGTCATGAATAAGGTAAACTTTGGAGGGGTTAGTCTGGGGATGCCCACACTTTCATTACCTGTGTTTTCCTTTTCTGTAAAATAAACAGAAGCCTGCAGTCTCCAGGGTTGTCATTGTAGCACCACTCACAAGCCTTGAAATTAATCTTAAATAAAAATAAAAAGCTACTACGTAGGCACAACAAAATTTACTATAAATGGGTCATAATTACATGATAGACCTAACTGGCTCCAAAAGAGTTGCTCCAGGCTATTGTGTAAGCAATACTCCTTTGAGAAATGTATAAATACATGTAATTCAGTACATAATACACATGTTAAAAAACTACCTAATTACATATTTTCCCAGGAGAATGAAAAGGCTCCAAAAGAGCTACTCCAGCCTCTCCAGTACACAATGTGTGTTTTATAACCTTTCATGAATCTCTTCCATTCTTTTTACTTTAGGAGGGAAAAAAACAGTAAGGAAATTAAATACAAAACACCTACTGTACATTTAATTTAGAGGACAAAATGCAATGTTGAAATAACATTAAGGGTGTGACGCAAACTAAGGAAAGCCAGGAAATTGAGTGTAAAGGCTGTTACTCCATCCTTAACTCACGTCATTTGTGTAATGTTGCAGGCCAATGTTCTGCAGCAGCAGATTTTAAATTTCATCATTTAAAATAGGGTTGTGGCCTATTTACACGCATACAGGTACTTGCATGGACCATACTGCTGAAATGCCTGAGTACTTCTCATGTATTTATACCCAGGAATATATACATATATTTTCAGGAATATGTGTTGGTTTTTTTTAATAAATCATCCTGTCTCTTTTGTATGGCTTTTTTATTTACCTGTTCTTATTTTAAGAACAGGTTCCTGTGTGTAATGCTGTTAAGAAAAACGAAGTCAGCTTATCCTTCAGATCTGACAGCAGCCACTGCACAGCTCTAGGGCTTTTTGAATGTACCAGGCAGGGTGACATCTGCTCCGAAGACTGGCTTTGGTTCTGGAGGGATCCCTGCAGCCCAGGATCACAAGCCCCTTTGCAGCCTTCTTGATGCAGGGGATGGGAGTTCCTGAGGGGAGGGTTCCTCAAGCCACCGCTGCAGAGCCCTGGGGAACGGGGAGCATCCACTGCAGGGGTGCGGACACTGAGCTGGGTGCTGCCTGGTTGCAGGGGGTGGACCGGCAGCCCCAGCGTGTTCAGAGCAACCTGTGTCACCAGTGTTTTCTTTTGTTTCCATTAGATCGAAACATAGTTTGTGCCCTCTCTCTTGGACCAAGCAAAACATTGCATACACTTTTGATTTATTACAAGGGCATGATGCACACAAGTATCTTTCTTTGTATTACGTATTTATTTCACAATAGAGCCCAGTAGAAAATGCTATTTACTTTGTCTGTGATGGGTTTTGTGAGTGCTGTTTGTAAAACAAGTAAAGAAAACAAAAAAAAAATACTGTAGTTTTGCTGTTTATCCCAAGTGCTGCTGATAGGTTTGCAGCAGACAAATCAGCTTACCATTCTTATTAAAATGTTCAGTATGTTCTCCTTTATTAACAAGATGCCTTCTCTTCTTCCCTAGAATGAAACCAAGGCCTTTGAAAACAACTTTTTTTTTTTTCTTTTTTTCCTGGGAGCAAGACAGAAGTCTCCTGCTCTTGAAGCTCCAAAGACAGGCATTCATCTGGGATGCCGGAGACTCAGTGAATTTTTTGAGTAGCAAAGTACAGAGGTTCCCACAGGAGAAATTCAGAGAATCTCACTTGAGAATAGGCAGGTGGTAGGAATAACTACCTGGTGTATGAAGCCTGTCATTAAGTCTCTGGTCGAAACGAGCACACACAGCTTAGGCCAGGTCCCACTTGTCCTCATGAGGATGTGCTCTAGCAGAGGAGCTGTGTGGGGATCCAGAGTGTGAGCTTCTGGTGAAAACCAGGAGGATTTCTGCCGAATTCAAAGCTGCTGCTCACCTGCATGTTCTTGCAGGGGGGACAATCCAGTAAATCGGTACTGCTTAATGAAAATCTTTTTTACCCACATACCTTCAGTCATCTCTACCCTTTTCTCAGATTTACTGCTGCTGATTGTTTTACTGTGGTAGTGTTATACATTAAAGTTACAGAAAACAGTATCTTCCATGTTGCTGGTTTATAAGAAAAACTTTTAAGGGTGTCTCAGCTATTTTTATTTTTACTAGCAGGTCAGACTATGGGACTGCCTTTTGTTCACATCATCCTGCTTGTTTGAATGTCAAGACATGGCGATCAGCAAAAGGGAATTTTAACTTTGAGGGGTCAAAAAATCGTATGGGCTCTGGAGGGAAACTTCTGTGTAGAAAGGCAATGCAGAAGGTGAGATAAAAAAAAACAGTTTTAAAAAAATCTATGGAGTGTATGCTTTTCCACTAGTGTGGCAGTCTCCATCTGAAAGTTGATTTAACAGTATTTTCCAGGTGAGTGGTGCTGCTCATTAGCGCTATTTAGGGTTGGAGGTGCCTTTTGTATCTAAACAGACACAGAACATTAACTACTATGGTATGCACTTAATAGCAGTGCAGATGGCAGAGGAAGAAGGATAAATGATGTCTCTTCCCCCCACTCTCCCTGATGGATACCCAGTATTTTCATACTAGATGCATTTGTTTGACTTGGCGCACTGCAGGCTTTCAGGTTAGAGGAGATTCCCAGCTCAGGTCTCACTCCTAGAGTGAAGTTTCCAATTTTTCCTTTGAAAAGGAGTTGGCCTCAGGTACACATAGCTTTAAGTGCTAGAAGGGTCTGGATTCCAGATACTTGCTCTGATGCATTTATCACTTGAACTAGCAAGGGAATGTTAAAGTCTGTAACTGCCTATACCGAACATGCAGTGTGATTTTAAGGCTTGGGCTTTGCCTGGCTGCAATTTTACTAATAAATGCATGTGCAAGTGAAGAGTAGATACCATGTTGAAAGCAAGTAATTTATAATTATAGGATTTTACCTTCATTTCCATAGCAACAGCCTAGGATGCAGCAAACAAAGTTATGAATTGAACTCTGTTTTCAGCTCTACCTATAGAGCCTCAGAATATCCCTGGATTCACTGGCACCAGCATCCTTATTCAAGTGATGGAGAGGCTACCTCAACTCTTCATTTGGCAGAAGGAGCACTGTGAGAATAAAGAAACTAGATTCCAGACCTGAAGTTTTACTAAGGAGGATAGAAAATCAAATTTTCAGGGATATAAGCACATCAGTATGTTGCTGCTGAGTGAGTTAGGGTCTAAATTTATAGCATACCAGTTAATCCTTGCTTACTGCTGGTGTGCCTACTTTTACTGCACAGAGAATGTTGAACATATGATTATTCAATATAAGGTGCAGACAACATTAAAGGTTTCTGTGGGACAGATTAAATTAATAAATGGGCAGACAGGAATAATAACTATGTCACACTATGTAAAATTATTCTGCATTTTAGGGTTAAATCAAAAACCTCTGAACCCCCTGACTCCTAAGACAGAAGGCAGGAGTGCATGTTCAGTCAGGAACGTATCTGTTGAACACCAGTATGCTATTTTTATGCTGACTGTTCAGGAAAAAAAGCCATACTTGGAAAAGTCATATTTTGCTTGTAGGGCTGGTAATCAAATCTTGTGGGACTGCCTTCTGAGATAAATGCTCAAGTTTCACTGAGTTTGAGAAGAGGAAGGAAGGTTTAGTGGTTGGTGCACCATCCTCAGGCAGGGGTGATGGAGGTCCAGGTAGCTGAATGTCCCCTAGTTCCCTAAGTAAAGAGCACAGGTGTTAAATTCATCTGTGGCGTTCAGCCCATGAGAGAGACATGAGTACTACTGGAGTACTACATGCTGAAAAATGCACATAAAGCTTTCCTTGGACACAGGGTCTAACCAAAGTAAAGAGGCCAAGACCAAGAACATGAAGAAGAGGAGCATCTCCCTGTGTGCTTATTGAGGTCAAGTAACAACAGGCAGGCTGCCAGTGCCGATGGTGGTGGTTGTTTTAGGGCAGTAAATGAGATCGATTGCTTCAGATATTGCTATAGACCATGGAACAGCACTGGTAGCCTCTGCTCCCCCTTTTGTCAAATGCTTGCTCTCTTAGAGAGTAAAAACAGATTCATCCCTTATGGGACTTAAGTGGCTTAAAGAGAGCAATATGGAAGGTGAATTTAGCCAAGTCACTTGTATAAATAATCAAAGCCACAAAATTGTTGCAAAACATGATTGGGAACCACCAGGTTTCTTTGATGTCTCCACATGTTATGGGCACAAGGGAATATGTTTATTTTACAAAAATAAGCCGTTCTCTGCATTTTTAAGTTTTTATTTTCCATCTTGCTGTCAAACTTTCTTCCCAGTTCTTCAACATTTCTCCTGCTGGCCCATTTTCATTTTGCAGTTTAGTTAACAGGGCTAGAAGCTAGAGAAAATGGTACCCAAGCTCACTCATTTTTACCATGCTGAAGAGTAGCTTTGAAAGCACAGGATCCTTGAAACTGCACAATCTGTTAGGGGTCTGTCTGGATTGAGCCACCTCTAAAATAATAACTGTGTCCTGTGCAAATATTTGTCCTATTTAAGCCCCTTCTTAATATTCTCTCCCCCACTTTATTTTTCTTCCCTGCTTATCACCACACTTTAGGTTTAGCAACAGCAGCTAGAAGAGGAGGGCAGAAAGCTTTCCTGCTTGCGTTTGCGTTGTTTAGCTCACGTGCCCTGCTGCACCGCACCTGCAGTGCCCGGGTCTCCGTAGAGGAATGCTCTTGGGGTTACACTGGAGTGACCCAGCAGGGGAATGGGGTGTGCCCTCACCTGGCAAGGGACTCTTTTGTCAAGGCATTGTAGTGACAGGACAAGGAGTAATGGCTTTAAACTGAAAGAGGGGAGATTTAGATTAGATATAAGGAAGAAATTATTTACTCAGAGGGTGGTGAGGCACTGGAACAGGCTGCCCAGAGGAGCTGTGGATGCCCCATCCCTGAATGGGGCCAGGTTAGATGGGGCTTTGGGCAACCTGGTTTGTGGAAGGTGTCCCTGCCCATGGCAGCAGGGTTGGAACTGGATGATCTTTATAAGGTCCCTTCCAACCCAAACCATTCTGTGATTCTATGGAACGAGGTAGTAGTTCAGTATTTCTGTCGATAACCATAGTGAAGCTATGCCACTTTATTTTGGCTAAAGATTGAGTCTTCTCCAGCATAGTAAAACTTGTGTGTGTCCTTGAATCCAACTGCATTTTAGCCTTGCAGTTAAATTTAGTCTGTAGATTGAGAGCAGGTTTTTTTTTTTTGTTTTGTTTTGTTTTTCTGTGATAAGGGGAATTCAGAACCATCCTACCCTGCACATACTCTTAAGTGAATGTGATATTGTGTACAAAAGCTTAGAAGAGTTTACAACAAATGTTTACTGTGACTTAGGTCCCCATTAGTTCCAGTCATGCAATGGCTATTTTTTTGTCCCTTTAAAAACATTCTTCCTCCTGACTGCATTCCAAGGTAGGTGTGAGATAACTCACTAAATCACCATCTAATTTATAACTTTGTCATTCATTCAGTGAGTCATGACTTTATTATTACAGGAATGCAACCCACAAACAGATTTTTTTTTTTTCCTTAAAGCTTCAGTTTGGTCCCAAACAAAGCTTTGATGCCACATTACCCAACAGACACTTAAGGATCATAATTCCACTCAAGGTTTCAGCTTATGAACTCTGAGCCTGACTCTTAAAAAAATATATATATATATAAAAATCCCCTCCTCCCCTGCTATTGCTTCATTACCCATTTTGTGTAGATGTAGCTTCTCTGAGTGTTGTTCTGTCTGCTGGCACTTGCAGCCCAGGCTTTTAGTGGCACCTTGGATATGAAGTCTCAAATCTACCCCTAAGTTGTGCTTTCGCTTTTAATCATTGTTTATGCAGTAGTCAACAGAGACAAATGGCATGAGCAGTATCAGTGAGAGCGCATTAGAAATTGCTACGTACTCCTCTCTTCCTCTAGTCAAAAACAACAGTATTTGTAACCAGAGACAGTATTATGCAACACACAAACATCTCAAGTATGGTAAATGATTTCCAATTGTTCCATGTGTCTAAGTAATTCCTGGCCCCCCACTTCCGATATCTTTTGCAATTTTTATTAAAACAATTCCTTACTTCTATTCTCCTAGTGTCTGGATTTGTGTGTGTGTGTGAACTGCGGATGTTTTCTCTATCCTGAAATCTTTGCAGCCTAATTAACTATTTACAAATAAGAGTACATACTAAAATTAGAGATGGGATATGTGAAAGATTGTGTTCCAAAGAGGAAAGAAATATATTTGTTCCATATATTTTCAGTCAGAAAAACTGGGTGGGGTGTTGCATGGCAACAGATTTCTGATGTTCGATATTTTCTGATTAGTGAAAATCCTTGAGCTTTGTTGAGCTAGTATGAATCATGCCATTGAGGTGTCAATTTAAAGACATTGGCTGAACATTTCCAGCCTGTCTGGAAGACCTTAGCGTGTCTCTGGCAGGTCAGCTCACATTGCAAGCTTAGATCTGGAGCCAGGTTTTTCAAGAAATGATAGGTAACTTTCAAGTCCTTACTGTTTTGGTCTGGTACCTGAGTCACCTGGAAGCAGGTTGTATTCTGGGATGGGTCTTCTCACCTCCTTGTGACAACAACCGAAAAGGAGCAACTACTGACGCTATCCATTTTCAAGTGTCTTAGATCCTGTTTGAACTTTCCCATTCTTAATTGAAATTTGATAGTATATTACTGCAATATCTTCCTCCTTATTTTTCATCTCATACCGTGTATTGCTCTTTTTTTTTTTTTTTTTGAGTTTACCACTTAGTCTAGAAAAGGTATAAAGAAAAACTAATAAAGATGAGGTCTTTTTATTTCCAATATAAGATAGTTTCTTGGGGATTTGTACTCTTATTTGTGAAGCTGACCAGGTTGCTAGGACTTCTGCTAAAACCTGAATTGGTTTTGAATAATTCCTGACTCTTTACACCACAGATGCAATGGCAGTATCACTGTGATATGTTTCAGGATCATGTGTTAAGCTTCATATTTTACTGCTTGTGGTTAACCCAGTTGTTCCACATGCAGTGCAGTCGTCATCAATCTTTTTGTCACAGCCCATGTCTGTCAAAATTTGATCTTCAGAAGTGTTGCTTAGAGTATTGGAAGGAAAATGCCAGTGGTCACAGTGTGGAAAGGCAGGAAAAATAAAAGCCTTGTTGAATACATCGGTATTGTAGTACATGTAGCTGTTGCCGTGGAAGAGAGGGGACATCTGGCTCTGGGAACATGAGTGATATAGATAGAAGAAAATTTTCAGCCGATACTTGCAAGGTGAACAAAACAGGCTGAGCTCAAATATATAAAAGAAAGCTGTCTGACTGCTGAGAGGTCTCATTTTGCAAACCATTGACTGTCATGCAAAAGGTACCATTCCTGTCATTATTTTGCCAAAAAAAATTTCAGGCAAAAGTTTGAATGAGAGTCTGTAAAGCAGAGGAAGGAAAACTTCAGGACCAGGATTATCTTTTATGGCCCAAGTAGGTGTCAGTGATGGATTCCTCCAGCTGCCTCATTGATAAGATACTGAAAAGCCAGTAATATCAGCATGCTGAATGAAAACACGTCACCAAGCCTGCAGATCCTGAAATGAGAAAATGCCAAAAGAAACATGCAGATTTTATTTCCTCAGCTATTATCATGAGAGATCACAATTGTATTGAGTAGTAAAGCAATGCTGTCTTCTAAAACTTTTAACAAATGAAGTGATCAGAGACAAGAGGTTGATTTTTCTTTATTTTTTGTTTGTATTAAGTGACTATTTGAGCTTTGGTGCTGTACACCTTTGGGTTGCAAATCCACGGTGTCTGATTTTTTTCAGAAGTTGTTGAGCACTTCGCCCCCCCCAAAGCCATACCTCAGGTTGTGTTAAAGGAACAGAAGGCCTATGCGGATTTCCTCTGAAGCTAGTATACAAACAGTGGTCAGAGGGCTCCAGCTCTTAAAAGTATAGAGAACCTTAAATAGAAGGGCTGGGATAACTGGGAGGGAAAGAGAGACATCTGTTGAGTTGTTGAAAAGACATATGCTCCTAGCACTTCCTTTGTCATGTGTTTTGGAAATCTTTTCTCTCTGAGTTTATTGCTAATATTTAATCTAAAACCAGATTTGGATTGTTGACAAAATTATAACTTGTAAACGGACACTTGCCCCCCACCCCTTCCCAGCTTAATCTGAGCAGTGCTCTCTCTCGTGTTTCCTCCTCTTGCTGCTCCCAGCACATGCGCCATGGGTCTCCCAGCCGTCACTGTAGAGGACCAGGGACCTTGCCTGGCCTTGGCCTTGCCTGGGAAGGCAATGCTGGCCAGAGAGCAGGGCAGTGGCAGCTTGAAAGCTGGTAACACTTCTCTCCTCCCACTACCCTCGAGGCTGGTGATCACGTTTGCATCGTGTGGAAAACGTGACTTTATTTGTGTGTGTGTTTGTGTTTGAGCACTTAATGACATTTCAAGGCATCCGACAAAAGCCTAATTCCTTGGATTGGTTTCGTCAAATAGTAAAATGACTTGACATAAGTATAATTGAAAGCAGATGTGGAAATATGGAATTTTAGCAGTCACACTAACCTCCCCCCCCCCCCCCCCAACCCCCCTTTTCTCTTAGCTCTCAGTTCATGCCAGAAATATTTTCATTTTTGTTTCCTACTTCCTCTCCACAGAACAAAGCCTGGGGAGGATGAGTTCTGGGGCAGAAAACCAAAGGGTATTCATTTCACATTTTCTTGTCTCCTTGTGAAGTTTCCACCTTTTCTGAGTTCATTTTCCATTATGAAGGAAAGTTTAGGCTACCTCCCCTCCTTTCCCCTGTTTTTGAACTCATCCTCTAGATGAACTTTGTTATATAATCGTTTCTGTCTACGGTGGCTGTTTACAGCTATTGTGTGAATCTGAAGCTGTAGGTTATGCACCGGGCTCTGCGGAGCAAGCAGCTGACATGTTTTCAGCTTTTCCCCTTGGTTGGATTGAATAAGCGTTCAGCAGAAGAAATTGTAAAGATGCAGGCCTGACCATGTATGTAAACACAACTGTGGGCAAAAGGCTGAAGGGTTCTATCCCAGAGTTTCACACTGTAAAACATGACGTCTTTACAGCTGCTTCTTAGCCTGAAAGGAATAGGGTGAAAATGGCTGATAATACATCGCTATTATCACTGGTACTTAAATGGCAGTAACGACTTTTTCAGTAGAACAGCACTTCTCAGTATGTCAAACAAGTGCAACTGGAAAAATTAAGGGCTTAGACTCCAACAATGCTAGTTTTAAATCAGCATTGCTTTCCTTGATTCTTCAGCCATATCAGCATTGCAGTATCATTGCTAACACTGCTTTGGAAAGAAACAAAACTTATAAAAACACAAAACAAAACAAAACAAAACACTTTTATCTGCTTTGATTTCATCATCTTCTGTAGAATTGTTTTATGTGCTTCAGAAGAGGTGCTCAGTTTCCATTTCATTGTGATGCAAGCATAACGTCCTGTCAAAATCCCAGCCTGGAGCTTTAACTGAGGTCTTTCAGCCCCAAGATTTTTTGCATCTGCCTATTTTCCCTGTGATTTCTGAGCCTTTTGACCATTACAGAAATGTTTAAGAGAGGGTTTGGAAATCTCTAAATTGCTTATGGTCCCATAAGTTATACGCAAATAGGTAGTCAGTTAATGGAGGAAGGAAGAGAAGCCGCATTATGACCACTACTAATGCAGAGGCTGCCAATACACGAGGTGTTGCTGTCTGAGCTTGTCCTTTCTCACAACCCAGAGTCAGTCCCACATGAGTCTCAAATCCATCAGAAATGAGGGTTCAGTCTCTCAACTGCCTGTGAGACCAGTGATTCCCTCTTGTAGCATGTTGTGCCTTCAGCTCTGGGAGGGCTTGGCTGTGTATGAAGAGGCCTCAAGTCTGATTTTTCTTTAATTATTATTATAGTTGTTGTTGTTATTATTATTATTATTATTAATTATGATGGACACCAGTTCTATGGTTTCTTCACCTGGGGCACTGTGGACCTGGTTTCCAAGAGTGCTGAAGTGAAGAGAGCTCCAACTGCAGGCACCGGGGACTTTAGAGGTCTTTAGAAATCCCGGTCCCCATTTTTGAGTTGCATTAGTAGTATAGTGCTCCATTTAAAAGCAGATCTGTCTGAGGCCTCTATTCATTACAGATAAAATTTTCATTTAAATTGTGTGAGATGAAATGCACAGGCTGAAGCATTTGAAAACAACTGTGAGTGTAGGAAATCAGCTGAATGCATTTAGAGTTTGCAAAAAAGAAATGGGGAATGGGAAGCTTGCAAAGGAGGGTCAGTGAAGCCAGCCGAAATCAAAACCGCCACAAACACTTCAGGGGGATAATCTGGCACAGACTGTTCAGCAGAGGTGTTAGTCCTGCAGAACAGTGACTGAGAAGAGTGTGTAAGATAAAGCAGCCTGCTGCTTCAGTGTACACCTGTGCTCTGACGGACAGACCTACCACTCCCAAACACCTGTACCTATTTTTATGTCTGCAGAGTGGCAGAAAAACATAATGTTGGACCAAACTTACTGAAAGCGTTCTCTGTAGCCTTTTTTTTTTTTTTTTCTCTCCATGTTGAACAGACATTGTGGTAAAGCTTGTTGGGCTTACCCAAACTAGCACAATTCTTCTTGCAATGCATTGCACAGCCAGTGCAATACTTTTGTACTATGGAGGCAGCTTAGGCTCCACTTAGAGCTGAAAGCAGGAGTGTGCTTGGTAAGTGTAATCTGGTGCTCAGTTCATTGTATTCATTTCAAGCTAGGAGGATTTTCAATGACATTCTGCATATCTTAAAAGAACAGCATGATGCTATTTTAGTTGGTCACTATTTTGTTTCTAATTAGTAATAGTAACTTAGAAGGTAGACGTCAAAATTTCTGACCTACTGGTTTTATTTCTGTCTGTTCAGGAAAGTTGCATATTGTCCTTTCCAGTGCCAGCAGTGCTAAAGAGACAGATCTTATTCACATTTCTTCAGGGTACTGGACCGGATGTGTAAATACTTATAAATCTACCAATTATGCTTACCTGTGTAACCACAGTGCATCCTGGGATTAGTCTAGAGAGACAAAAGTTTAAAGCCCACGTCTCTGATTCATCTGCCAAGAATGTTGGTCAAACCATCCATTTGTTGTGAAACTCTGCTGATTGCATGGTTCAGCTTGTGCATGCAATTTCTTCATCTGTGCACACACTTATCAGATTTGTGTGGACAAAACAGATGCTTGCACAGTATTTATGGAAAGTTCATCTGTATGTTTTCCTTACTGCCAAAATGTCAAGACTGTCGATCAACTTTTCACTTGTACACACTCTTCTAGTTTTTGAAAACGTAATCACGGGGGGCATACAATCATCAGCTCCATCATATCGTTTTGTTTTCTGTAGGCTTCTGTGGAGTGTAGCCCTCAGGTACATTTCCTTCAATTCATCTGTTAAATATGTAAAAGTCAAGTATGTGACCATGTTTTCTACACTGTGTTTTCTAATTCTTTCTCCCAGACTAAACCTGTAATAGCAAGCTGAATGCTGTCTGCTGCTAGGGTGTAAAACAATATAGACTGCAACTATACTTAGTTTGTCTTTATTGAAGGTGGTAAACTTGTGGCCAAGATGAAAATTATTCCACTGCTGAAAGAACTCTGCAAAGTCAAAAATCTCTCAATGCTATGTGCATTTTAGCTGGAATGATAGGTGAAAAAATTGAAATGAACACTTGGTAGGCCCTCGCGTTTCTTCTTCTCCTTTTTTTTCTTCTTCTTTTTTCAATAACATGAAAGTGCAATACTGTGTCCAATAAGTATTTATTCTGGTCCTTGCTTCCAGTACTTTCAGTATCAAGTGTCCTAAACTGTTGGTTTTGACATGAAATTTGAAGGAAGTTTTCAGAACTCCTTCCAGTATGAATATGTGTTATTTCAGTTTGTACTTCCAGGTCTGGACTCTTCCATCCCAGAGTCATCCTTCTCCACTAGTCCTTTCTGTTAGGATGGACACCTTGTACATACCTCCTCCTTCTCACTTCTCACTCCCCTTATTCACCTCCATTTCACCAGGATCACTAATCATGCTCCCATAAAAAGCATGTGCTCAGGTCATTTATGCTGCTACCCATGTCCCACACCATACATTTCCCTGCAAAGGCCTGCATTTGTATTCCTCACCTTCCATTTCCTTCCTCCCATTATTTGGGAAAGTAAGATGTTTGTGGGGAGATGGTGTAATAACCTCTATTGGGAAGATGGGATGGAAAGTGATGAGGGAGTGATACTGTTATTTTGGAAAGTGTTAATGAATTTTGTCAGCCAAACCTTTGACCTAAGAGGGAGTGGTGGAAGCACACAGCTAATGACGAAGGCTCTTTGTGTTCCCCATTACTGTCATTCTCATTTTCCTTGGCTGGGAGCATCTGGAATAGTCTCTAACATCTTTAATTGAGCAAATGCTGAATTCCCAAGCTGTTGTGTGACAGACAAACAGATGAACCTACAAAGAAATGCCATGAAGTTGACTGTATGGGTTCATAAGCTCAGTCAATTATTCACAACTAGAAAAATAAGGTTACATAAATGGTCAAGATTTTTTGAGGGTGACTAATTGTTTTGGATGTCTTATTCTTCGGATGATCCATTAAAAATACCTTAAAAGGGCTTGTGTTTCAGCATACGGGTTCCAAAAACCTTCTAAAAATTGAGGATCCATATAAATGTTTCTTGCTGGACACCAAGAAAACCCAGAAGTTGTCAAAATTATTTCTCATTTGAAAGTGTTAGCCATAAAGTTATGCACCAAGGTATTGTTTTCTGGTTTATATCTCTCTGTGAATGCTCCTTGCATGTTTGTATACAGACTCTATAAATAAATGTTAACAGCACTTTTTATAAATTATGTTGTAGGTAGAAGCACTTTGCTAGAAGCAGAAACAGTTGTAGTGGTCTCAAAGTTTGTGAAGGGAGGCCTAGGGAGAGTTCGTAGGTTAGGTCTCGAATGTGGATCTGTTTACTAACCACACACAAAGTATGTCAAGAGGGAATAGGGCATTGCAGCATCACTTCAGCATTGCTGTTGTTTGAAGCATGGGAAAAGAACATATAAAAATGTCCTAATAAAATGGAAGAGCTTAGCGGTGGAAGGCTCTGGTAGGTCTTTTCAGGGTTGCTATAGGATGGAGGGTGCCTAGGGTAGGCAAGAGCTTGGTGGCACAGTCACAAAAAGGTCACAGCAGTACCCTGGGACAAGACTAGAGGAAAGCAGCAGAAAGGTCACACAATCCATCCAGCTAAACAGTCCTGGTGGGTGGCAGTCTCAAATAATTCCTGAGCTATTAATTAGGAAGATGTTTCTTCCAGGTTCCGGCCGAAGTCATAAGGCATGCCAAGGCAAGGAGCCAAAAGATCAAAAGGACACTAAATATTTTTTTTTTTTAAACCATTCTGTGGAGTGAGGGAGGAAAGAGCTGTTTGGGTCCAGTTCACACAGGACACGCTGGTGGGGCTTGGCTTTGCTGTAGGATGTAAAGAAGCAGAATCTGCCTGGCCCTGCTGTCCTTGGGTTTACTGTAGACATGACTGAAGGTTATTTTAGCTTAGCTTTACCTTTTATCTTATTATCTTAGCTTCTTTTATAAAACTACTGTTGATTATAGTATCTTTTGTTCCCAGTATTAGGGTGACACATAGCATTTTCAAACCAAGTTACTGTAATTACCTGTATTAACAGGTAAGAGAAGGGGTATTGCAAATATTGAGTCCAGGTAGATTTCCTAGTTAAATGTAAATAAGCCAACTGCACTGTAGCTTGCAACTTGTCTTTAATAGAGTGAGAAATATGAAGTTAATTCAAGAAAAGCCAAAGCAGTAATGCCTAATAGTAAGGAACAGGAGAAGGATGTACATCGCTTATATGGAGACTAGAGACAGGTCAGTTCCCATATTTTAAGTGAATAGCACAGCTCATGGAACCTCATTTCCTATAGACTTCTCTCTAAAAGATTCTTTCTCTCACTTCCCTCCTTTCTACAAGTCTCCTGCTTATATCCTCTGATGTCTGGTAAGGGTATATTCTGCAACCTTTCCCACACTGGCTCTGCATGCTGATTTTCACTCAGCCTGCACCTACCATTGTGTCAGACTTGGCTGCAAATGAACAGGAAATTCAAAACTTATTGGGGATCAACTGATAGGAGAAAATGACTGGATGACAGTGTGGTATCTTAGATCCTCATTTCTAAGGAAACTTGGTTAAGCAGGGTAAGTTTGGGAAAATGAAAGCAGCATGGAAGTGATTTTTGCAGGAGGAGCCTGGTTAAGAAGGACACCAAAGACCAAATTTGCTTTGTTTCCCATGGATTCACTTTTTTTTTTTTTTCCCACTACAAAATGCAAGCTAGACATTGAACATAGATGTAAAAGCTGGTCACTTCTTACAGTGAAAAAGAAAGCCAGATTTTTCAACCCAAACAGGAAACATGATGGTAGGTCCTGCCTGTGTAAAGCCTTTCTTCTTCTGCCATTTGCCTTGTGGTTGCAGAAGGGAAACCCCCTTTTTCAGTGGAATGTTTTTGTGGGGTCCAGAGTGAAATTCCAGTGGGGGCTCTGTTGCAATCTTAAACTTAGAGCAGCTGCCATCCCTCCTTAATGATGTCAATGATGTTACTTTGATAAAATCAGAAAAAGTTCTAACAACATTGGTGGAACTCACAAAGGTGTTTAATGGGATTTTTTTTTTAAATTGTCAGTTTTGTTTTGTTTTTACAAATTTCATTGCAGAAAATAGTGGTTAGAACAATAGATTTGCAGTATACCACATCTGATTTTTTGTGTCTATTTCTGATTAACTGTATGCATTTCTAAACATATTTAAGAGAATTTTTATTATTACTGGAAGGCTCATTATCTCCTTTTCGTTCTTCTCTCAATTTAAGTAGGAAATAATAGAGAAAAAGGCAAACCTCTCAATTATTTCATGACTTTTCTGCTAATGGAAATGCACCAACCTAACATCTGAGATGAACTAGAATGTTTACAGGTTTTAAAAGCACTGAAGGCCTTGGAAGTGCATGTCTTCTTCTAAATCTCCTTCATAAAATGGAAATTTGAGCTTCTAAATGACTCAGAAATTTGGAAAATACCACCTGATAATTCATAAGAGCATTAACTGATTATAAATTCATATAATGAACCAAATCACTTAGGCGATGGTGTTAGTTTTCACTAAATGTAAACTTTGTTCAGATTCAAAGGAGAGAGAAGAGTCTCTCCCCTCTACAGTAATCAGACATGATTAACATTCCCACTGAACTTAGTAGGATTGCACACAAAAGGAAAGGTGGTTATGCATATAATGCAGGATCTGCATAACAGTAGATGCAGAAGGTCATAATATCAAGCCATTTATTCTTTTCATTAAATTAGATGTGAAACTAGTCCTCTTCACATAAAATCATACTTTAATACTTGATTTACCCCTATCTCCTATTGAAGTTTTCTTGAAATTCATGCATAACAGGCCTTTGTCAATTTAATATCATCAACCTTTTCTCCACATCATTAAAACCATCTTTGGTTTTTGATCCAGCCACTATTGTATGCTTTATAACTCTAAGCAACAAATCTAACGTCCACCCCAGTAATTTCCTTCTGGTCATGATGATTAACTGACAGTATTTCATTTAGAAATTATATTCTCCTATTGTTGAAGTTTTTATAAACATGAAACTTACCAAAATTAAGGACAGGTGTATGCCCTTTGTCGAGTTGAGGGAGAGCATGCTATTCATTTTCTATTCTCCGTACAAATACTGCCTTAAAAGATGGTTGAGTGTGAGAAAGTTATAACATTACCCTGCAGAATGATAAAACTTGGCGTGCAACACTGATTCTGTAGTTCCTCAGATAGCAAAGAGGAGCAGCCCTTCCTTTTTCACTGCTCTAACTCCTGAGGGCTGCACATTTATAACATACAGAAAAACCCAACAACAACAGCAACAACAACAAATTTCCCTCCCACAGCAATAACAAATTGCAGTATCTACCAGAGTTTAAAGGCCAGTACTCAAAAAATGACCGAGAAAAGAAAACACATTTAGAGTCATTCTGTTTCACAGGTGTGGGCTTAAGTACATGTTGCCTGTAGTTTCCAGGCTCAAGCACAGTAGCTTTGTTATGAAGCTTAAACTTGATCCTCATTGACAGCTATAAGACTGAAAAATATGTTGGGGCAGGATGTAAATCCGTACAAATATTGGAGAAATAGCAATAGAAAAAAAATCTTCCCACAGCAACAGTGAGGAGGAAATATGTGTTTTGGACTAAGAGGTTAACATAGAGGATAAAGTCATTGCTTTATGGTGCTATCACATAAGGCATTGTCACAAATTCATGCCACTGTGTAATCAGTTGGTGATACTGCCTGGCTTTTGTGGAGACTGCAGAATGAGTATAGGTCTGCCAAATTTGGGCTGGACAGTGGTGATAACCCACTGCAAATCCCACACCAAGCACACACTTATGACCTAAAAAAAGATTAACATTCCCAAAGAGGCCTGGAGAGTGAAAATGACTGTGAAATTTGTATTCCTGTGTACTAGGGCAGACTGTAAGCTTCCAATCTTCTTTAATTTGCCTGCAATTGCAATGTGTACTAATCGAGGTCATACAATATATGGGGATGAGTGTGGTTCTCTTGTGATGTCATGTCTTCTCCAATCTAAGACCATCACAAAGGTCTCGGGTTGGATAATGGATTCCAAGCGCAGGTCTCTGCCACCAAGGTTCATGATGTGGTTTGCCCTGCAATGGTTTCTTTGCTTGCATGGGTGTTGGAAGAATAAAATTATCCCATAGGGGTTATTTTCAGAGTTGCAACTGTTTTGTTGTTCCTTGTGTTGTCTTCTTCTGCCTGGTACGGAGGAGATGGTATTCTTGGTACTAGGTCACATTAAGTCACATTGCTATGTGATTCTTAACAGAGGGACTGATGTCGATGCATTTTAAATCAGATATTGGGATGCT
>NW_028153540.1:0-28910 GCF_964211835.1 Anser anser
GCCATGAGCTCATCGCCCCCCCCCGGGCGAGGAACACAAAAGGGGGGGGGGGGGGGGGGGGGGGGGGGGCGGGGGGGGGGGGGGCAGCTCCGGGAATTCACAACCAAGGGGCCCCAGGGCCTTGGAGCGCGGCCGGGGGCTCCCCGCCAAGCACGGGGCGGGGGGGGGGGGGGGCACCACCCCCTGTCTTGGCCCCCCCCCCTTGGAGGCGGTTTGGTGCTGGGGGGGGGGGCACCCGGCACCCTGCTCCGCCCCCCCCCCCCCCCCCCCCCCCCCCCCATTTTGGGCCCCTTCCTTTGCTGGTGCTGCTCCGGCACCCGGGGCTGCGGCCTGGGCCCCCCCCCGGACACCACGGCCCCCCCCCAAATACCCCACGGCCCCCCCCCGATACCCCATGGACCCCCCCGCAGGGTACCCAGTGCCCCCCCAGGACCCCCTATCCCATCCCCTGCCCCCCCCCAGATGCCCTGTGACCCCCCCCACCACAGGTGCCCCCCCCCAAATGTTCCCCCCCCAGGTGCCCCCCCCAGGTGCCCCCCCCCCGAGGTGCCCCCCCCCCAGGTGCCCCCCCCCAAATGCCCCCCCCCCCAGGTGCCCCCCCATATGTCCCTCCCCCAGGTGCCCCCCCCAGGTGCCCCCCCCAAATGTCCCCCCCCCCAAGGTGCCCCCCCATACGTCCCTCCCCAACGTGCCCCCCCCAGGTGCCCCCCCCAAATGTGCCCCCCGCAGGTGCCCCCCCATATGTCCCTCCCCCACGTGTCCCCCCCAAATGTGCCCCCCCCCGGGTGCCCCCCCATATTTCCCTCCCCCAGGTGCCCCCCCCCGAGGTGTCCCCCCAACACCCCCCCCAGAGGTTGCCCCCCCCGAGGTGCTCCCCCCCCCAGGTGCCCCCCCATACGTCCCTCCCCCCAATGTGCCCCCCCCGAGGTGCCCCCCCCAAATGTGCCCCCCCCGAGGTGCCCCCCCCAATGTGCCCCCCCCGAGGTGCCCCCCCATATGTCCCCCCCCCAGGTGCCCCCCCCCCAGATGCCCCCCCCCCAACGCCGCCTCTCCCCGCAGAGCTGTGCCCGCTGCTGTGCCGTAACGGGGGGGTCTGCGCGCGGCCGGACGCCTGCCTGTGCCCCCCCGGCTTCGGGGGCAAGTTCTGCCAGCTGCCCGCCCCCGCCCCCACCGCCGGGCCCCCCGCGACCCCCCCCCGGGGGGGCCCCAGCCCCTCACCCGCTCCGTCTACACCCTGCCCATCGCCAACTACCGGGAGGAGCAGGACGGTGAGGGGGGGGGCACCCCAAAAATCCCCCCCCCCTTGTCACCTCCCCATTGTCACCCCCCCGTTGTCACCCCCCCAGTTGTCCCCCCCCGACTGTCACCCCCCCCCGAATTGTCCCCCCAAATTGCCCCCCTGAATTGTCCCTTTAATTTTGTCCCCCCCCAATTCTCCCCCCTAATTCTCCCCCCTCAACTTGTACCCCCCCGATTTTGTCTCCCTAATTTTGCCCCCAAATTGCCCCCCCCAAATTGTCTGCCCCCCAAATTGCCCCCCCTAATTTTCTCCCCCATAGCTTTGCCCCCCCCCAATTTTGTCCCCCAAATTGCCCCCCCCAAACTATCCCCCAATTGTCTCCCCCCCAAATTGCGCCCCCCCAAAATTGTCCCCCTAATTTTGTCCCCCCCCCAAATTGTCCCCCCCAAATTGTCCCCCCCAAATTGTCCCCCCCAAGTTGTCCCCCCCCAAATTGTCCCCCCCCAACCGTCCCCCTAATTTTGTCCCCCCCAATTCTCCCCCCTCAAATTGTCCCCCCCCCAAACTGTCCCCCTAATTTTGTCCCCCCCCCCCCCCCCAAATTGCCCCCCCCCAGGCGTGACGTCCATGGTGAGCGTCCACGTGCGCCACCCCCCCGAGGCGTCGGTCACCATCCACCAGGTGGAGCGGGTGCGGGACGGGGACAAAGGGGACGAAGGGGACGAAGAAGGGGACGAAGGGGCCGGGAACCCCCCCCGGAGCCCCCCCCCCGCGTGCTGGCGCAGAGCAGCCCCCCCCTGCCCGGGGAGGGCCCCGGCTTCGGCCCCGCCGCCGGCTTCGGCTACTGCTTCCGCACGGTGCGGGGCGCGGAGGTGAGGGGATGTGGGGACATCGGGGACATCGGGGACATGGGGACGTTGGGGACATGGGGGCGTTGGGGACAGGGATGGGGACATGGGGACGTTGGGGATGTTGGGGACGTTGGGGATGTTGGGGACGTTGGGGACGTTGGGGACAGGGATGGGGACATGGGGACATTGGGGACATTGGGGAAATGGGGACATTGGGGACGTTGGGGACGTTGGGGATGTTGGGGACATGGGGACAGGGATGGGGACATGGGGACGTTGGGGATGTTGGGGACATGGGGACAGGGATGGGGACATGGGGACGTTGGGGACATTGGGGAAATGGGGACATTGGGGACGTTGGGGATGTTGGGGACGTTGGGGACAGGGATGGGGACATGGGGACGTTGGGGACATTGGGGAAATGGGGACATTGGGGACGTTGGGGATGTTGGGGACGTGGGGACAGGGATGGGGACATGGGGATGCTGGGGACATGGGGACGTTGGGGACGTTGGGGACATGGGGACGTTGGGGACATGGGGGCGTTGGGGACAGGGATGGGGACATGGGGACATTGGGGGTGTTGGGGACATGGGGACAGGAGGGGGGACATGGGACAGGAGGGAGACTTGGGGACATGGGGACAGGAGGGGGACATGGGGGTGGGGACGGGGACATGGGGACAAAGATG
Source organism: Anser anser (assembly GCF_964211835.1). Taxonomy (NCBI): domain Eukaryota; kingdom Metazoa; phylum Chordata; class Aves; order Anseriformes; family Anatidae; genus Anser; species Anser anser. The sequence goes on from NW_028153540.1 coordinate 2,783, forward strand.
GGGACATGGGGACGGGGATGGGGACGTTGGGATGGGGACGTGGGGACAGGGACATTGGGGTGGGGACACTGGGGACGGGGACACGGGGACGGGAACGTGAGCCCGGGGACGTGGCTGCGGCCGTCGGGACGGGGACGTGGGGACATGGATGGGGACCCGGCTGGGGACGTGGGGACCCGGCTGGGGACGTGATGGGGACATGGGGACACGAGGGGACCGCGGGAGGGGGGGTGGGGGGGGTTCCGGCGCCCCCCCCGACCCCCCCGCCCCGTGCAGTGCAGCTCGCCCCTTCCCGGTCTGCGCACCCAGGACGTCTGCTGCCGGGGGGCCGGCGTGGCCTGGGGGGTGCACGAGTGCCAGCCCTGCGACGCCGACCCCCGTAAGGCAGCAGGGGTTTTTTTGGGGGGGGGTGGGACAGACAAGCAATGGGGGGGGCTCATTTTGTGCCCCCCCCCCCCCCCCCCATTGCAGCGAACCCCCCCGCTGTGGGGCAGCACGCCTGCCCCAAAGGCTTCCGCCGCGCCAACGGCTCCTGCGTGGGTGAGTTTTGGGGTTGTTTTTTTTTTTTTTTTGAGGGGGGGGGATTAAAAGGGGAGGGGGGGGGATTTTGGGGTGCTGACCCCCTCCCCCCCATGTCCTGTCCCCCCCCCCAAAGACGTGGATGAGTGCCAGGAGGGGGGGTTCTGCCAGAACGGGCTCTGCACCAACACCCGGGGCAGCTTCGCCTGCCTGTGCCACGAGGGCTTCATCCTGGACTCGTCCCGGAGCAGCTGCATCTGTGGGATTGGGATTGGGGCTGGGATTGGGATTGGGACTGGGATTGGGATTGGGGTTGGGATTGGGGTTGGGGTTGGGGTTGGGGTTGGGGTTGGGGTTGGGGTAGGGGTAGGGGTTGGGATCGGGGTTGGGAGGGGATGGGGGTCAGCATTGGGAGGGGATGGGGATTGGGATTGGGATTGGGGTTGGGATTGGGACTGGGATTGGGGTTGGGAGGGGATGGGGGTTGGGACTGGGAGGGGATGGGGGTTGGGGTTGGGGTTTGGATCGGGATTGGGACTGGGATTGGGAGGGGATGGGGTTGGGATTGGGAGGGGATGGGGATTGGGATTGGGGTTGGGATGGGGATGGGGATGGGGTGAGATTGGGGTTGGGGTAGGGATTGGAGTAGGGAGGGGATAGGATTAGGATTGGGATTGGGATTGGGATTGGGAGGGGATGGGGAAGGGACAAGGAAAGGGAAAGGGATGGGGTGGGATGGGGATGGAGTAGGATGAAGTGGGATTGGGATGGGAACGGGATGAAATGGGATTGGGGTTAGGATTGGGACTAAGATCGGGATCGGGATTGGGATTGGGATGACCGGGTACAACCCCCCCCCGCCCCCCCCAGCCCACCAGGTGATCTCGGAGGCGCGGGGGCCGTGCTACCGGGTGCTGCGGGAGGGGCGCTGCGCGCTGCCCACCCTGCGCAACATCACCCGCCAGATCTGCTGCTGCAGCCGCGTGGGCAAGGCCTGGGGGCCGGCGTGCCAGCGCTGCCCCCCCTTCGGCTCCGGTGAGCCCCACCCGGGACCCCCCCCACCCTCCCCACCCCCTTGGACCCCCCCCCCCAAAAAAAAGACCTTTGGGGAGCCTCCGTTTCGTGGGATTTGCACCCGAAGCAACGGGCTCGCCCTTTGGAGGGGGCAATTTTTTGGGGGGGGCGATTTTTTTTGGGGGGGGGGCAATTTTTTTGGGGGGGGGGCAGTTTTGACCCCCCCCCCCCCCCCCTTCAATTGCAGAGGGGTTCAAGGAGATCTGCCCCGCCGGCCCCGGCTACCACTACTCGGCCTCCGACCTGCGCTACAACACCCGCTACCTGGGCCAGGACCTGCCCCGTGTCCCCCTGGGACGTCCCCGTGTCCCCTCCCCAGCCGTGACCGCCGCCCGTGAGCCCCTTGTCCCCCCCACACCCTTTGTCCCCCCCCCCCCCCGCCAGCTGGGACCCCCCCTCACCCCATTGCTCTGCCCCACAGCTCGCTGGCGCCCCGGTCGGCCGCCCCCCAGCAGGTCACCGCCTGTCCCCGAGGTGCCGCCGCGGGTCCCCGAGGTGCCGCCACGCGTCCACGAAGTGCCACCACGCGTCCCTGAGGTGCCGCCACGCGTCCCTGAGGTGCCACAACGCGTCCACGAAGTGCCACCACGCATCCCTCATGTGCCACCACGCGTCCCCGAGGTGCCACAACGCATCCCTGAGGTGCCACAACGTGTCCCTGAGGTGCCACCACGCGTCCCTGAGGTGCCACCGTGCATCCCTGAGGTGCCACCATGTGTCCCCAAGGTGCCACAACGGGTCCCTGAGGTGCCACAACGCGTCCCTGAGGTGCCACAACGCGTCCACGAAGTGCCACCACGCGTCCCTGAGGTGCCACCACATGTCCCTGAGGTGCCACAACGCATCCCTGAGGTGCCACCACATGTCCCTGAGGTGCCACCGTGCATCCCTGAGGTGCCACCACGCGTCCCTGAGATGCCACCACGTGTCCCCAAGGTGCCACAACGGGTCCCTGAGGCGCCACAACGGGTCCCTGAGGTGCCACAAAGCATCCCTGAGGTGCCACCGCGCGTCCCTGAGGTGCCACCACCAGCCCCTGAGGTTGTCATCGTGCCTCGACCCACGCTGGGGCTGCTGGGACCCCTCCCCACGCCGCCCGGCCCGGAGGGTCCGGCACCAGGTAGGGCTGGGGCACTTGTGCACAGCTGCACACGCGTGTGCACAGTTGCACGCGTGCATGCCTGCAGACGTGCACGGGGTTGCACTGTGCGCAGCTGCATGCGTGTGGGTTTTTTTTGCACGTGTGGGGGTTCCGCTCTGCGCCGTCGCACACGCACGTTTCTGCACAGGTGTGCACAGCCGCACGTGTGCACGTGGCCGTGCGTTTGTGCATGGTTGCATGCTTGCACGGCTGTGTGTGTGGTTGCATGTGTGCTCAGTTACATGTGCAAGCAGTTACACGCGTGTGCAATTTGCATTAAGTCCCATTTGTGCACAGTTACAGGCATGCACAGTTACACACGTGCATGTTACGTGCGTGCACAGCTACATGTGTACACAGGTGCACATTTGCACGCCGTTGCAGGCATGCCCAGCTGCATGCAACTGCAGTTGCACACGTGCGCCTCATGCATGCACAGCTAAATATATGCGTGGTTGCACGTGTGGGCGGTTTGCATGTGTGCCTGTTTGCACACGCATGCGTTACTCATGTGCGCCCGGTTGCAGCCGCCGGCAGCGTGTGCGAGCGGAACCCGCGGATCTGCGGCCCCGGGCGCTGCGTCCCGCGCCAGGGCGGCTACACCTGCCTCTGCCACCCCGGCTTCTGGCTCAGCACCCAGGGCACCCACTGCATCGGTGAGCGGCGCCCGGCCTCTCCCCGGCCACCCATCTCCCTGTGCACCCACCGCCCCGTGCGCCCATTTCCCTGTGCACCGATTTCCCTGTGCACCCACCTCTCCATGCATGCACTCATTTCTCTGTGCACCCATTTCCCAATGCACCCACCTCCCCGTGCACCCATTTCCCCGTGCACCCACCTCCCCATGCACCCACCCACCTCCCCGTGCACCCATTTCCCCGTGCACCCACCTCCCCGTGCACCCACCCATTTCCCCATGCACCCATTTCCCTGTGCACCCACCTCCCCGTGCACCCACCTCACCGTGCACCCACCCTTTTCCCCGTGCACCCACCTCCCCGTGCACCCATTTCCCCATGCACCCACCTCCCCATACACCCACCCACCTCCCCGTGCACCCACCCACCTCCCCGTGCACCCATTTCCCCGTGCACCCACCTCCCCATGCACCCACCCACCTCCCCATGCACCCACCCATTTCCCCATGCACCCACCTCCCCCTGCACCCACCCACCTCCCCGTGCACCCATTTCCCCGTGCACCCACCTCCCCGTGCACCCATTTCCCCATGCACCCACCTCCCCCTGCACCCACCCACCTCCCCATGCACCCACCTCCCCATGCACCCATTTCCCCGTGCACCCACCTCCCCGTGCACCCACCTCACCGTGCACCCACCCTTTTCCCCGTGCACCCACCTCCCCGTGCACCCATTTCCCCATGCACCCACCTCCCCATACACCCACCCACCTCCCCGTGCACCCACCCACCTCCCCGTGCACCCATTTCCCCGTGCACCCACCTCCCCATGCACCCACCCACCTCCCCATGCACCCACCCATTTCCCCATGCACCCACCTCCCCCTGCACCCACCCACCTCCCCGTGCACCCATTTCCCCGTGCACCCACCTCCCCGTGCACCCATTTCCCCATGCACCCACCTCCCCCTGCACCCACCCACCTCCCCATGCACCCACCTCCCCATGCACCCATTTCCCCGTGCACCCACCTCCCCGTGCACCCACCCACCTCCCCGTGCACCCACCTCCCCGTGCACCCACCCACCTCCCCATGCACCCACCCTTTTCCCCGTGCACCCACCTTCCCGCTCCCCTCTCCCCCTTCCCCCCGCCCTCCCACCCGTCTCTCCATCCCTCCCCGCTCCCGTCCGTCCGTCCGTCTGTCCCCATTGCCGTCCGTCCCGCCGCCCGCCCAGACGTGGACGAGTGCCGTCGCAGCCCCCGGCCCTGCGCCCCCGGCCGCTGCGAGAACACGGTGGGGAGCTTCCGCTGCACCTGCGGCCCCGGCTACCGGCCCGGCCCCGGTGGCACCGACTGCCAAGGTCAGCAGGGACGATATGGGGGACAACGGGGGACAGTGGGGACAACGGGGACGGGGCTGAGGTGGCCGTGTCCCCGCAGACGTGGACGAGTGCGCCCAGAGCCCCCCGCCCTGTGCCCAGAGCCGCTGCGAGAACTTGCCCGGTGGCTACCGCTGCGTCTGCCCGGCCGGCTACCGGGCCAGCACGCCCGCGGGACAGTGCCAGGGTGAGCGGGGACACCGGGGGTGGGGACACCAGGTGTGGGCTGTGGGGACACCAGGGTGTGGAGACACTGGGGTACGGGGACACTAAGGTATTGGGATATCAGGGTGTGGGGACACGAGGCGTGGGGACACCAAGGGCATGGGGACTTTGGGGCATGGGGACACCAAGGGCATGGGGACACCGGGGTATGGGGACACCAAGGGTATGGGGACACCAAGGGCATGGGGACTTTGGGGCATGGGGACACCAAGGGCATGGGGACACCGGGGTATGGGGACACTGGGGTATGGGGACACTGGGGTATGGGGACACCAAGGGTGTGGGGACACCAAGGGCATGGGGACACCAAGGGCGCAGGGACACTGGGGTATGGGGACACCAAGGGCGTGGGGACACCAAGGGCGTGGGGACACCAAGGGCATGGGGACACCAAGGGCATGGGGACACCGGGGTATGGGGACACCGGGGTATGGGGACACTGGGGTATGGGGACACCAAGGGCATGATCATCACCCATGGGGTCATTGTTCATGGGGTCACCATCCATGGGGTCACTGTGCCATGGGGTCACCATGCCATAGTGTCGCCAGCCATGGGGTGAACATCCATGGGCTCACCATCCGTGACCTCCCCATCTATGGTGCCCCCATCCATGATCTCCCCATCCATGGTGCCCCCATCCATGACCTCCCCATCCATGGTGTCCCCATCCATGGTGCCCCCACCCACGACCTCCCCCGGGGTGCCACCGCCGCCCCCTCTCCGTGCCGCGCAGACATCGACGAGTGCGAGAACCACCTGGCCTGCCCCGGCCAGGAGTGCGTCAACACGCCGGGCTCCTTCCAGTGCCGGCCGTGCCGCGACGGCTTTGAGCTGCGCCACGGGCGCTGCGCAGGTACGCGCCCCCACGTCCCCCCCGCGTCCCCCTGTCCCCCAGGAGGGCCCACCCTGACTGTGCCGCCCCGTAGACGTGGACGAGTGCGCCACGGGCTCGCCCTGCGGTCCCCACGGCCGCTGCAGTAACACCGAGGGCTCCTTCCGCTGCCAGTGCCGGCGCGGCTACCGGGCGGGTGCCGGCGGCGCGCCGTGCGCGGGTGAGTGGCGGGGGTTGCGTGGGGACGGCACCGTGTCCCCCCCCGATGGCCCCCCGATGGCTCCCGTCCTCCCACAGACGTCAACGAGTGCCTGGAGGGCGACTTCTGCTTCCCCCACGGCGAGTGCCTCAACACCGAGGGCTCTTACAGCTGCCTCTGCGCCCAGGGCTACGCCAGCACCCCCGAGGGCACCACATGCGTCGGTCAGAGCCCGTCATGGTCCCCGTCCCCATCCCCATGCCTGTCCTGGTCCCCATACCCGTCCCGGCCCCTGTGCTCGTTGCTGTCCCCATCCTCGTCCTGGTCGCTATTCCAGTTGTGCTTCCTGGTCCCAGTTAATCTACTCAATCCCATCCCCATCCCATCCCGTTCCCGTCCCCATCCATGTCCCCATCCCAATTCAATCCCTTTCCCATCCCCATGTCTCTCCTGATCCCATCCCATCCCATCCCATCCCATCCCGTCCCATCCCATCCCATCCCATCCCCATGTCCCTCCCTGTCCCCATCCCAACCCCATCCCCACCCCAATCCCCATCCCCACCCCAATCCCACCCCAAATCCCATCCCATCCCTTTTCCATCCCATCCCAATCCCCATCCCCATCCCATCCCCTTTTCCATCCCAACCCCAATCCCAATCCCATTCCAATCCCATCCCATCCCACCCCACCCCTCCATCACCCACCCAAGCATCCGGGTACCACGGGGTGCCACCATCCCCGTGTCCCCCTCTTCCCCCGTGTCCCCCCTTTTCCCCCTTTTCCCCCCTGCCCCCATGTCCCCCCCCGTGCCCATGTCCCCCCCGTCCTCACCCCGTGTCCCCCCCAGACGTGGACGAGTGCCAGCGGGGGGACGTGTGCCAGGGCGGCCGCTGCGCCAACACCGACGGCGCCTTCGAGTGCCACTGCCCCGCCGGCTTCCGCACCGATGCCGAGCGGGCCCAGTGCCACGGTGAGGGGCTGGGGGGGGTTGTTTTTGGGTGCCCCCCACCCTGGGGCTGGCGGCGAGGGTGGCCCTGTCCCCGCAGATGTGGACGAGTGCCAGGAGCACGGGGCCGAGCTGTGCGGGGCCGAGCGCTGCGAGAACCTGCCCGGCTCCTACCGCTGCGTGCCCGCCTGCCAGCCCGGCTACCGGCCCCAGGACGGCGGGGGGTGTGAGGGTGAGCGGGGATTGGGATTGGGATTGGGATTGGGATGGGATGGGGATTGGGATTGGGACTGGGTGGGGATGGAGATAGAGACCAATAATGGAAGAGTATAGGGACTGGGATTGGAGTAGGATGGGGATGGGATGGGATTGGGATGGGATTGGGATGGGATTGGGATTGGGATGGGGATGGGATGGGGTGGGATGGGATGGGGATGGGGATGGGGATGGGGATGGGATGGGGATTGGGAGTGGGGATGGGATGGGGATGGGATTGGGATTGGGATGGGGACGGGGACAGGTACAGGGACCAGAATGGGATGGCATGGGGACGGGGATGGGTACGGGGACCAGAAAGGGACGAGCAGGGGGACTGGGACAGGGATGGGAACCTGCACACGGGGATGTGATGTGCACGGGGCTCATCCTGCCCTGGGCTGGGGTCCCCATCGTCCCCCATCCCACCTTGTCCCTCCCCTGCTCGGGGTCCCCCCGTCCCCCCGGTGTCCCCGCAGACGTGGACGAGTGCCAGGAGCACGGGGCCGAGCTGTGCGGGGCCGAGCGCTGCGAGAACCTGCCCGGCTCCTACCGCTGCGTGCCCGCCTGCCAGCCCGGCTACCGGCCCCGGGACGGCGGGGGGTGTGAGGGTACGGGGCCACGGGGACGGGGACGGGGCCACGGGGACGGGGACGGGGCCACGGGGACGGGGCCACGGGGACGGGGACAGGACCATGGGGACGGGGCCACGGGGACGGGGATGGGGCCACGGGGACGGGGCCACGGGGACGGGGACGGGGCCACGGGGACGGGGGCACGGGGGCACGGGGACGGGGACGGGGGCACGGGGGGGCTGCGGAGACCGTGACCTGCCAGGGGGGTGCGGAGAAGGGGGAGGGAGCAGGAACTGTGGGGACAGAGGGGACCGTGCCCTAGGGGACAGAGGGGACATCGCTATGGGGTTTGTAGGGGCAGGGGAACTTCTCCGTGGGGTTAGGATGGAGCTGGGCCACGCCATGGGGGACACCAGGGACAATACCGGGGGAGACAATGGGGACAACCACGGGGGACATCGGGGACAACCCCATGGGGCCGTTGGGGACAACCCCATGGGGCCATTGGGGCCAGCCCAATGGGGTTGAGGTGCAGGGCGACTTCTGCGTGGGGGTAGGATGGGGACGGCCAGCAGGGACCGTCGGGGGGCAACGGGGACCCCGCCACAGGGCTGAGCTTTTGGGGGACGATTCCATGCCACCCCCCTCCCCCCCCCCCCCCCCCAAAATGTCACCGCTCCCCCTTGCAGACGAGGACGAGTGCGCCGAGGGGGGGGCCCGCTGCGGCCCCCACGCCGCCTGCCACAACCTCCCCGGCTCCTTCCAGTGCGCCTGCCACCAGGGCTACGAGGCCGCCCGCCACGGCCACCACTGCCAGGGTACGGGGACAACGGGGACAGCGGGGTGAGGGGGGGGTGGGGGGGACGCACACAGCGACGCTGAGCCCCCCCCCCGTCGTGTTTCTCCCCCAGACGTGGACGAGTGCGCCACGCTGCCAGGGGTGTGCGGGGCGGCGCGCTGCGAGAACGTGGACGGCTCCTTCCTCTGCCTCTGCCCCGACGGGGGCCACGAGTTCGACCCGGTGACGGGGACGTGCGGGGGACCCCCCCCCAGCGACCCCCCCCCGCCTCCGGCCCCCCCCGGCGCCGTGGCGGCCCCCCCGGCGGCGGCGTGCTTCAGCCCCGCCTGCGGGGTGCTGGCGCCCAACGTCACCCAGCAGCAGTGCTGCTGCAGCGTGGGGGGGGCCTGGGGGGTCCGCTGCCCCCCCCCGCGGCCGTGCCCCACTCCTGGAACCGGTGGGGACATGGGGACGGGGTGGGGGGGGGGGGGATGGGACGGGGTCGGGGTGGGGAGGGGATTGGAGATGGGGTGGGGTGGGAATGGGGATGGGGATTGGGGTGGGATGGGATTGGGATGGGGGTGGGATTGGGGTTGGGGTTGGGGTGGGAAGGGATTGGGATGGGGCGGGATGGGATTGGGGTTGGGGTTGGGGTTGGGGTTGGGGTTGGGATTGGGACTGGGATGGGATGGGGTGGGGATGGGGATAGTATTAGGATGGGGATGGGGATGGGATGGAATGGGGGTGGGAAGGGATTGGGATGAGGATGGGACTGGGATGGGATGGGGATGGGGATGGGATTAGGATGGGGATGGGGATGGGATGGGGATGGGAAGGGATTGGAGCGGGGATGGGATTGGGATTGGGATGGGGATGGGGATGGGATGGGGATGGGAAGGGATTGGAGCGGGGATGGGATTGGGATTGGGATGGGGATGGGGATGGGATTGCGATTGGGGTGGAAAGGGATTGGGATGGAATTGGGGTGGGGATGGGATTGGGATGGGATGGGGATGGGATTGGAAGGGGATTGGGGTTGGGGTTGGGATTGGAAGGGGATTAGCATTGGGATGGGATGGGATTGGGATTGGGGTGCGGATGGGGACAGGGACGGGATGGGGATGGGGTCAGGACGGGTGCGTGGCACCGGGGCGCGCGGTGCCAAGGGGGGGGGGGGTGACGCCGCCGCCCCCCCCCCCCAAGCCGAGCACCGAGCCCTCTGCCCCCACGGGACCGGCCAGACCACGGGGCCCCAGGGCTCAGCAGCAGGTGAGTGCGGCTGCGGGGGGGGGGCACAGCCATGGGGCCCCCCCATTTGGGGGCTCCCCCCCCATTTAGGGACTCCCCCCATATTTAGGGGCTCCCCCCGTATTTAGGGGCTCCCCCCGTATTTAGGGGCTCCCCAATTTTGGGGATGCCCCCCCCCAGTTTGGGGTTGCCCCCGCCCATTTGGGGGATAACCCCCCCCCATTTTGGGGATGCCCCCCCCCCTATTTAGGGGCTCCCCCACTTTAGGGATGCCCTCCAGTTTGGGGATGCCTCTCCAATTTGGGGATACCCCCCCGTTCTGGGGATTCCCCCCCCCCTCCCCATTTTGGGGATGTCCCCAGTTTTGGGGGCGCCCCCTCAATTTGGGGATGGCCCCCTATTTTGGGGGGATGCCCCCCCCGTATTTTGGGAATTCCCCCCCCCTATTTTGGGGGGATGCCCTCCCTATTTTGGGAATTCCCCCCCCCCTATTTTGGGGGGATGCCCCCCCCGTATTTTGGGAATTCCCCCCCCCCCTATTTTGGGAGGGTACCCCCCCTAATTTGGGGATACCCCCCCTATTTAGGGGCTCCCCCGTTTTGGGGGCGCTCCCCCCCCCATTTCGGGGACCCTCCCCTGACGTCGCCCCCCCCCCCCCCCCCCCCCCCAGACGTGGACGAGTGCCGGGTGTTCGCGCCGCAGCTGTGCCGGGGGGGGGTCTGCGTCAACGCCGCCCCCGGCTTCAGCTGCTACTGCCCCAGCGGCTACTACTACGAGCAGGAGCACCTGCAGTGCGTGGGTGAGCGCCCAGCACCCCCGGCACCCTGCCAGCACCCTGAGCACCCTGAGCACCCTGCCTGCACCCTGAGCACCCTGACAGCACCCTGAGCACCCTACTTGCACCCTGAGCACCCTGCCTGCACCCCCAGCACCCTGCCTGCACCCTGAGCACCCTACTTGCACCCTGAGCACCCTGACAGCACCCTGAGCACCCGGCCTGCACCCCCAGCACCCTGCCTGCACCCCCAGCACCCTGCCAGCACCCTGCCAGCACCCTGAGCACCCTGCCAGCACCCTGTCTGTACCCTGAGCACCCTACTTGCACCCTGCCAGCACCCTGCCCGCACCCCCAGCACCCTGCCCACACCCCGAGCACCCTGCCTACACCCTGTCTGTACCCTGAGCACCCTGCCAGCACCCTGCCTGCACCCTGAGCACCCTGACAGCACCCTGTCTGTACCCTGAGCACCCTGCCAGCACCCTGTGCACCCTGACAGCACCCTGTCTGTACCCTGAGCACCCTGACAGCAGCCTGAGCACCCTGACAGCACCCTGCCAGCACCCTGTCTGTACCCTGAGCACCCTACTTGCACCCTGCCAGCACCCTGCCCGCACCCCCAGCACCCTGCCCGCACCCCGAGCACCCTGCCTACACCCTGTCTGTACCCTGAGCACCCTGACAGCAGCCTGAGCACCCTACCAGCACCCTGCCAGCACCCTGTCTGTACCCTGAGCACCCTACTTGCACCCTGCCAGCACCCTGCCTGCACCCTGTCTGTACCCTGAGCACCCTACTTGTACCCTGACTGCACCCTGAGCGCGCCCTACCTGCACCCTTCCGGAACCCTTCCAGCACCCTGACAGCACCCTGAGCACCCTGCCAGCACCCCGAGCACCCTGCCTGCACCCTGAGCATCCTATTTGCACCCTGAGCACCCTGAGCACCCTACCTGCACCCTGAGCACACTACCTGTACCCAGACAGCACCCTACCTGCACCCTGAGCACCCTGCCTGCACCCTTCCAGCACCCTGAGCACCCTGCCTGCACCCTGAGCACCCTTCCAGCACCCTGAGCACCCTGCCTGCACCCTGACAGCACCCTCAGCACCCTGCCTGCACCCTGCCTGCACCCTGAGCACCCTGAGCACCCTTCCAGCACCCTCAGCACCCTACTTGTACCCTGCCTGCACCCTGAGCACCCTGCTAACACCCTGCCCACACCCTTCCAGCACCTTGCCTGCACCCTGAGCACCCTGCCAGCACCCTGAGCACCCTGCCTGCACCCTGAGCACCCTGCTAACACCCTGCCCACACCCTTCCAGCACCTTGCCTGCACCCTGAGCACCCTGCCAGCACCCTGAGCACCCTGCCTGCACCCTGACAGCACCCTGAGCACCCCGAGCACCCTTCCAGCACCCTCAGCACCCTACTTGTACCCTACCTTCACACCGAGCCCCCTGCCAGCACCCTGAGCACCCTGCCTGCACCCTGAGCACCCTGCCAGCACCCTGCCCACACCCTTCCAGCACCCCCTCCGTGCCCCCCGCCCTCCCCCACCGACCGCTGCCCCCCCCCCAGATAACGACGAGTGCCAGGACGAGGACGCGGAGCCGTGCATCGGGGGCCGCTGTGTCAACACGGTGGGCTCCTACTTCTGCTCCTGCGCCCCCCCCCTGGTGCTGGACGGCTCCCAGCGCCGCTGCGTCACCAACGACACCCGCGCCATGGGTGAGGGCACCCCCTGCCACCCCCCGTGTCACCCCCCCCCCCATGTCACCGTCACCCCCCACCCCGTGTCGCCCTGTCCCCGTGTGTCCCCATATCCCTGTCCTATGTCCCCATGTCCCCCCATCCCCGTGTCCCCCCATCCCCCCATCCCCGTGTCCCCCCATCCCCGTGTCCCCCCATCCCCATGTCCCCATGTCCCCGCACTGTCCCCTAATGTCCCCCCATGTCCCCAACGTTCCCCGTGTCCCCCTCCTGTCCCCACGCCCTACATCCTAATGTCCCGCATCACCGTGTCCCCACGTCCTGTGTCCCCATGTCACCATACCCCCATGTCACTGTATCCTGGTGTCCCCAAATCCCCGTGTCCCCATGTCCCCGTGTCCCCACATCCCACACCGCCTCCCCATGTCCCCATGTCACCATGTCCCCGTGTCCCCATGTCCCATGTCCCCACATCTCACGTCCCGGTGTCCCCATGTTCCACGTCCCCACGTCACCGTGTCCCCATGTCCCATATCCCACGTTCCTGTGTCCCCATGTCCCCACCTCACGTGTCCCCATGTCCCTGTGTCCCACGTCCCCATGTCCCCATGTCCCACGTCCCCACATCACCATGTCCCCATGTCCTACGTCCCTGTGTCCCCGTGTCCCCTCGTTGTGTCCCCATGTCCCCGTGTCCCTGTCTCCCCTGTTGTCTCCCCACATCCCACATCGCCTCCCCGTGTCCCCATGTCCCACATCCCCACGTGCCCGTGTCCCCATGTCCCACGTCCCTGTGTCCCCGTGTCCCCTCGTTGTGTCCCCATGTCCCCGTGTCCCCGTGTCCCCTCTTGTCTCCCCACATCCCACATCACCTCCCCGTGTCCCCATGTCCCACATCCCTATGTCACCGTGTCCCCATGTCCCGTGTCCCCGTGTCCCCCGTTGCCTCCCCACATCCCACGCCTCCTCCCCGTGTCCCCACGTCCCCACGTCCCCACGTCCCCGTGTCCCCATGTCCCACGTCCCCGTGTCCCCATGTCCCACGTCCCCGTGTCCCCATGTCCCACGTCCCCATGTCACCGTGTCCCCGTGTCCCCCGTTGCCTCCCCACATCCCACACCGCCTCCCCGTGTCCCCATGTCCCCGTGTCCCCATGTCCCACGTCCCCGTGTCCCCGTGTCCCCACGTCCCCACATCCCCGTGTCCCCGTGTCCCACGTCCCCACGTCCCCGTGTCCCCGTGTCCCCATGTCCCACGTCCCCGTGTCCCCATGCCCCACGCCCCCCCGTCACCGTGTCCCCGTGTCCCCAGAGGAGGACCCGGCCGTGTGCTGGCAGGAGGTCGGCCCCGACCTGGTGTGCGGGCGCCCGCGGCTGGACCGGCAGGCGACCTACACCGAGTGCTGCTGCCTCTACGGGGAGGCCTGGGGCATGGACTGCGCCCTCTGCCCTGCGCGGCACTCAGGTGCTGCCACCGTGTCCCCAGTGTCCCCAGTGTCCCCGCGTCCCCTCCGGCCCCGCGGCCCCTCCGGCCCCGTGTCCCCTCCAGCCCCGTGTCCCCTCCAGCCCCGTGTCCCCAACGTCCCCATGTCCCCAACGTCCCCATGTCCCCAACGTCCCCGTGTCCCCTCCAGGCCCGTGTCCCCTCCAGCCCCGTGTCCCCTCCAGCCCCGTGTCCCCAACGTCCCCATGTCCCCAACGTCCCCATGTCCCCAACGTCCCCGTGTCCCCTCCAGGCCCGTGTCCCCTCCGGCCCCGTGTCCCCTCCGGCCCCGTGTCCCCTCCAGCCCCGTGTCCCCAACGTCCCCATGTCCCCAACGTCCCCAACGTCCCCGTGTCCCAACGTCCCCATGTCCCCAACATCCCCGTGTCCCCTCCGGCCCCGTGTCCCAATGTCCCCATGTCCCCAATGTCCCCATGTCCCCAACGTCCCCGTGTCCCCTCCAGCCCCGTGTCCCCTCCGGCCCCATGTCCCCACGTCCCCGTAGCCACATGGCCCTATATCCTCACATCCCCATGTCCCCCCGTGTTCCCCTGTCCCCTATGTCCCTGTCCCCCCCCCATGCCCACGTCCCCATGTCCCCCACGTCCCCATGCCCCCCCCCCCATGCCCACAACCCCCCCCCTCCCCTATGCCCGTGTCCCTGTGTCCCCCACGCCCATGTCCCCAAGACCCCACGTCCCCAGCCCCCACGTAGGGGGACCCCCACCCTGCCCCCCCTCCTACCCCAGCAATAGAGACCCCCCCCCCCAAACCCCCATAACGGGGACCCCTTGGGCACCCCCCCCTTTTAGCGCTGACCCCTCCCACCCCCTACAACGCCCCCCCTTTTACATCCCCATTTTTTGGGCCCCCCCCCCCCCCAGCCCCACAATCTGCGTCCCCCCCCCCCCCTCCCCAGCTTTTTCTCTTCCCCCCCCCCCCCCCCAGATGACTTCGAGTTCCTCTGCAACGTCCTGCGCCCCCCCGGCCCGGGGCTGGGCCCCCCCTACGAATACGGCCCCGAATACGCCCCCCACTACGGGCTGCCCTACGGCCCCCTCCCTTTCGGGGGCCCCCGCCTGCCCCCCCCGGGGCTGCGCGCCGACTACGACCCCTACGGGCTGGGGGGGGCCGCGGGGGGCTACGACCCCCGCGGGGACGCCCTCTACGCGCCCCCCCCGCCCCGCTACGAGGACTTGGAGGATTTCGAGGGGTCCCGGCGGGGCCCCCCCCGCTCCTCCCGGCCCCGCAGCCCCCCCAGCGCCCCCCAGGCCCCCCCCCCGTGGCTCTTCCAGCCCCACAGCGTGGCCGAGCGGCCGGGGCGAGCCAGCGAGGATGGTGAGTTGGGGCGGGGGGTTTTGGGGGGCGGGGGGGGGGAATTTGGTGGGTTTTTTTTTATTGGGGGGGGGGGATCTGATGTGGACCCCCCCCCCCCGAAAACCGCAGACCCCCAGGATGAGGCGCTGCCGGCGGAGCTGTGCGGGGTGCTGAGCGGCTGCGAGCACGGGCGCTGCGTGCGGGTGCCCCAGGGCTTCACCTGCGCCTGCGACCCCGGGTACCGGCTGGATGCCGCCCGCGTGGCCTGCGTGGGTGAGGAGACCCCCCCCCCCAAAACCCGGCCCCGGCCTAATCCCGGCCTAATCCCATCCCAATCCCGGCCTAATCCCATCCCAACCCCATCCCATCCCGTCCCAATCCCCCGTCCCAGCCCAAATCCCACCCCGTTCCCACCCCACCCCATCCCCAATCCCACCCCGATCCCACCCTGATCCAACCCCCAATCCCACCCTAATCCAACCCCCTAATCCCACCCCAAATCCCACCCCAATCCCATCCCCAACCCCTCCCCACCCCAGTCAGACCCCAAATACAATCCCAATCCCAATCCCACCCCAAATCCCACCCAATCCCAATCTAACCCCAATCCCACCCCAAATCCCACCCAATCCCAATCCGACCCCAAATTCCACCCCAAATCCCACCCAATCCCAATCCGACCCCATTCCTACCCCAATCCCACCCCAAATCCCACCCAATCCCAATCCCACCCCAAATCCCACCCAATCCCAATCTAACCCTAATCCCACCCCAAATCCCACCCAGTCCCAATCCGACCCCATTCCTACCCCAATCCCACCCCAAATCCCACCCAATCCCAATCCCACCCCAAATCCCACCCAATCCCAATCTAACCCTAATCCCACCCCAAATCCCACCCAATCCCAATCTAACCCTAATCCCACCCCAAATCCCACCCAATCCCAATCCAACCCCAAATCCCACCCCAATCCTACCCAAAATCCCACCCCAACCCCCCCCAATCCCACCCCGATCCCACCCCGAGTCCCCCCCAACCCCCCTTAATCCCCCCCCGACCCCCTCTGACCCCCCCCCCTCCCCGCAGATGTCGACGAGTGCTCGGAGGCCGCCCTGTGCCGGGGGGGGCGCTGCCTCAACACCCCCGGCTCCTTCCGCTGCCTCTGCCCCCCCGGCTCCGTCCCGGCGCAGGGACCCCCCCGCTGCGTCCCCGCGCGCCCCCCGGCCTGAGCCCCCCCCCCTCCCCATCCCGGGGGGGGGGTCCGTATTTATTGTCTGTATATATCGGAGCTGGGGGGGGGGGGGGGAAGGAGAGACACTGGGGGGCACCGTCCGGCGTGGCCCCCCCTCCGCCCGCTGCGGGGTGGGGGTGGGGGGGCTCCCGGGGGTGCCCATGGGGGTGCCTGGCCCCCTGCCCTCCCCCCCCCGTCCATGTGAGCCCCCCCTCACCCCCCCCCTCCCAATTTTTACAGAATAAAGGTTTTCTATAAAATGAGCTGGGGGGTGGTCCTTTCACCCTAAAAGGGTGGGGGGGGTGTCCTGGGGTTTCACAGGGATTGGGACCCCCCCAGTTGGGACCCCAAATGGGACCCCCCTATAGGACTGCAACCCCCCCACCCAGTGGGACTGGGACCCCCCTCAATGGATCTGGGACCCCCCCCCCCATAGGTCTGGGATCCCCCCATGGGCCTGGGACCCCCCCCATAGGTCTGGGACCCCCCCCCCCATGGGTCTGGGACCCCCCCAGTGTGTCTGGGACCCCCCCCCCATGGGTCTGGGACCCTCCCAGTGTGTCTGGGACCCCTCCGTGGGTCTGGGACCCCCCCCCAATGGGACTGGGACCCCCCCCATTGGTACTGGAACACCCCAATGTCTCTGGGGACACCCCCCCCCCCAGTGGGACTGGGACCCCCCCATGTGTCTCGGGACCCCCCAGTGGGACTGGGACCCCCCCCAAAGGGTCTGGGACCCCCCCCCCAATGGGACCGGGACCGCCCCCCATGGGTCTGGGACCCCCAAGCCCCCCCCCCCTCCCCCCCCAGTGACCACAGCGAGCCCATCGCGCTTCGAGCCCCCCCGTTTATTGCCCCCCCTCGTCCAGCAGCCCCCCGTCCTCCTCGGGGGGGGCCGGGGGGGGGCGCAGCGCGGCGCTGACCCCGTGCAGCTCCAGCAGCTGCTGGAACGCCGCCAGCAGCAGCAGCGCCGCCGTCACCCCCAGCAGCAGGTAGGCTGGGGGGGGGGGGGAGGGGGGCAGCGGTCAGAGACCCCCCCCGTGGAGACCCCACCCCATGGAGAGGTCCCCATGGAGACCCCATCCATGGAGACCCCACCCCCATGGAGAGATCCCCATGGAGACCCTACCCCATAGAGACCCCATCCATGGAGACCCCACCCCCATGGAGACTCCATGCCCATGGAGATCCCCCCCATAGACCCCACCACCACGGAGACCCCACCCATGGAGACCCCACCCCATGGACACCCCACCCCCATGGAGACCCCACCCCCATGGAGACTCCACCCCCATGGAGAGCCCCCCATAGACCCCACCACCACGGAGACCCCAACCATGGAGACCCCCCCCCCCAATGAAGACCCTGCCATCACGGTGACCCATCCATGAAGACCCCCACCACCTTGAAGACCCCGCCACCATAAAGACCCCACCCCAATGGAGACCCAACCACCATGAAGACCCAACCATGGAGACCCCACCACTATAGAGACCCCAACCATAAAGACCTCAACCATGAAGACCCCAACCATGGAAACCCCACCACCATGAAGACCCAACCACCATAAAGACACCCCCCCAATGGAGACCCCCGCCACCACGAAAACCCCAACCACGCAGAACCAATCACATAGACCCAACCACCACGTAGACCCAGCCATGATGGAGCCCCCAAGCACGGAGACCCCATGATCACAGAGACCCCACCACAACACAGACCACAACCACCATGGAGACCCCAACCACGGAGAACCCAACCATAAAGAACCCACCACCACGAACACCCAACCACGGAGCCCCAACCACCATGAAGACCCCAACCATGGAAACCCCAACCACGAAGACCCCAACCATGAAGACCCAACCACCATAAAGACACCCCCCCCAGTGGAGACCCCACCACCACAAAGACCCCAAACACGTAGACCCAACCACGTAGACCCAACCACCACGTAGACCCAATCATGGATCCCTCCGCCCCAACGCCCCCCACCCCAACGCCCCCCACCCCCCGTCCCCGCTCACCGGCCAAGGCCACCCGATAGAGGTGACGCAGGGGCTGCCCCTCCGGTGCCACCGCCGCGTCCCCCAGCCCCACGGTGGTGACGGCCATGCCGCAGAAGAAGACGGCGTCCAAGAAGCTCCCGGAGCCCCCCAGGGCCCACAGGGCGGCGGCGGGCAGCAGCACGAAGCCCCCCGCCACCGCCAGCGCCAGCAGCCCCAAATGGAGCCCGGCGGCCCCCCGGGGGCTCCAACCCCACCGCGCCCGCAGGTAGCGCTGGGGCCACCGGGTGACCGGCACCGAAAGCCACCGGGCCACCGCCGCCAGCGTCAGCACGGTGAAGGGGACGCCCAGCGCCGCGTAGGCCAGGCAGAAGGCTTTGCCCCCCGGGGACAGGGGGGCCACGGGGCCGTAGCCTGGGGGAGGAAATTTGGGGGGGGACCCCCCAGTAAGTGAAAGGGGAGGGGGGACCCCTGGGGTTGGAGGGGGAGGGGGGGGGGGAGGGGGGAGGTTGGGGGCTGGGTGTCGATGGGGGTCCTGGGGGAATTGGGGGTCTCTGTGGTCTGGGGGGGTCCCGGGGGGGCTGGTGCCCGTGGGGGTCCTGAGGGTCCCAGTGCTCATGGGGCTCCCAGGGGTCCCAGTGCTCATGGGGGTCCCGGGGGTCCTGGCGCTCATGGGGGTCCCAATGCCCTTGGGGGGTCTCGATGCTCTTGGGGGTCCCAGGGGGCCTGGTTCTCATGGGGGTCCTGAGCAACCTGGTGCCCAGGGGGGTCCCGGTGCCCATGGGGCTCCTGGGGGTCCCAGTGCTAATGGGGGTCCCAGTGCCCATGGGGGTCCTGAGGTTCTCGGGGGTCTCGGTGCCCATGGGGGTCCTGGGGGTCCTGGTCCCCACAGGGGTCATGGTGTTCACGGGGGTCCCGATGTTCTTTGGGGGGTCCCAGGGGTCCTGTTACTCATAGGGATCCCAGTGCCTGTGGGGGTCCTGGTTCCCATGGGGGTCCCAGGGGTCCTGGTGCTCATGGGGGTCCTGGGGGAATTGGGGGTCTCCATGATCTTGGGGGTCCCAGGGGGGGGGGGGCTGGTGCTCAGAGGGGTCCTGGGGAAATTGGTGCTCATGGGGGTCCCGGTGCTCATGGGGGTCCTGGGGGTCCCAATGCCCTTGGGGGTCCTGGGGGTCCCGGTGCCCATGGGGGTCCTGATCCACGGCAGGGGGGTCCCAATTCGGGGGGGGGGGGCGGTGGTCCCGATTCGGGGGCGGGAGGGCTCCTTACCCACGGTGGTGAGCAGGGCGGTGGAGAAGAAGAAGGCGGAGGCCAGGTCCCACCGCGGGGTCCCGGAGGCGTTGAGGGTCCCGGGGGGGTCCCCGAGGGTCCGCGGCCCCCCCTCCAGCACCCACAGCCCCACGGTGCCCAGCAGCAGCAGCCCCCCCTGGGCCACCAGCAGCAGCCCCAGCGCCACGCCGCGCCCCATGGCGGCGCCCCACAGCGGCGCCCCACGGCCGGCCCCATAGCGGGCCCCATAGCGGAGATCCCACCCCCCGGACATGGTGAGGGGGGGGCCCCCCGAGTCCTCCCCCCCGCCCCCCCCCCCCAACCGCCATGGGGACGTCACGGGGCCGGTCACACGCCGCCACCACGGGACCCGCGGTTTCCTCCCGATAGCCCCGGGGCTGCGGCGGTGATGAAGGGGGAGGCACGAGGGGGGGAGGATGGGGGTGCCTTGGGGGGGGGGGCTGTGGGGGTTGGGGGGGGGGCCACGGGGACGTGGGGGATATGGGGACATGGTGGCCTTGGGGACGAGATGGCCCTGGGGACACTGAGGCCTTGGGGACAAGATGGCCACCACGGCCAGGCCTATGGCCACGACACCTCAGGGACAGCCCTAGGGCCACCATGGCCACCGTGTGGCCTTGGGGACGTGGTGGCCCTGGGGACGTGGTGGCACTGGGGACGTGGTGGCACTGGGGACGTGGTGGCACTGGGGACATGGTGGACATGGGGACAAGATGGCTGCCATGGCCAGGCCTATGGCCACGACACCTCAGGGGCCACTGTGGCCACCGAGTGTCCCTAGGGAGGGACCTAGGAACGTGGTGGCCCTGGGGCCATGGGGACACTGAGGCCATGGGGACACTGTGGCCTTGGGGACATGGTGGCCCTGGGGACAAGACGGCTGCCACGGCCAGGCCTATGGCCCTGACACCTTGGACACAGCCCCGGGGCCACCATGGCCACCGAGCGTCCCTGGGGAGGGACCTGGGGACACATGGTGGCCCTGGGGACATGGCGGCCTTGGTGACATCATAGCCTTGGTGACATCATGGCCTTGGTGACATCATGGCCTTGGTGACGTGGTGGCCTTGGTGATGTCATGGCTCTGGTGAAGTCATGGCCTTGGTGACGTCACCACCTTGGTGACATGGTGGCCTTGGTGACGTCATGACCTTGGTGATGTCATGGCCTTGATGACGTCATGGCTTTGATGACGTCATGGCCCTGGTGACGTCATGGCTTTGGTGACATGGTGGCCCTGGGGACAAGACGGCTGCCACGGCCGGGCCTACGGCCACGACACCCTGGGGACAGCCCCGGGGCCACAGTGGCCGTGACGTCACTGTGCCACCGCCGTGACGTCACCGCCGCCACGTCACCGCCGCCCAGCACCCAGCGGGGGGGGGGGGGGGGCAGCGCGCAGCGTCGGCAAGGCGGTCACGTGCCCCGCGCGCCGTCCCCATGGCAACCACAACTTCCGGCCAGCTGCCGGGCCCGCCACGCCGCTCCGCCAACAGCTTCCTCCCGCGCTCCTCACGTGACCTCCCCCCCGCCGGAAGCGGAAGCGCCATGGAGCCCCCGGGAGCGGCGGCGGGGCTCGGTGGGTACCGCGCGGACCGGCCCCGGGCCCCGCCGCCCCCCCCTCCCCCCCCCGGGCCCTGACCTCGCCTCTCCCGCAGCCCCCAAGCGCCGCGGCCCGGGCCCGGCCCCTCCGCGGATGGCGGAGCCGCGGCCTCTCTTCGACGACACCAGCGGCGGCGCCCCCCCGGGCCGGGCCTACGGGGCCCCCCCGGCGGCCCCCCCCCCCTCGTCGTCGTCCGCCGCCGCCCGCCTGCCGCCCCCCGCCGCCGCCTTCCTGGCCGAGCCCGTGTCCAGCCTGGCCGCCGCCTACGGCAGCAGCTTGGCCAGCCAGGGCCGGGACATCGTGGACCGGAACGTGAGCGCCGGGGGGGTACCGGGGGGGGGGGGCTGGGGCCGGGACCCGGGGGTCTCAGCGTCTCTCCTCCCCGCCCCCCCCAGCTCGACCGGTTCGTGCCCGTGGGGCGCCTCAAGTACTACTTCGCCGTGGACACGGTGTACGTGGGGAGGAAGCTGGGGCTGCTCGTCTTCCCCTTCGGGCACCAGGTGAGCACCGGCACCGGGGCTGGGCGCAGTCCCGGGGCTGCTCCCGGTGCCGTTCCCGTCCCCACTCCTGCTGTTCCCAGGGCCGTGCCTGGTCCCGGTCCCGGTTCCAGTCCCGATCCCGTTCCCAGTCCCGGTCCTATCCCCATTCCCGTTCCTGGTCCCAGTCCCGGCTCCAGTCCCAATCCTGTTCCCAGGCTCGGTCCTATTCCCGTTTCTGTTCCTGGTCCCAGTCCCGATCCCGTTCCCAGTCCTATCCCCATTCCTGGTCCCGCTCCCGTTGCCATTGCAGCTCCCTTTCCCCCTCCTGCTGCTCTTCCCAGTCCCGGTGCCATTCCCAATCCCATTTCCAGTCCCAATCCTAATCCCAGTGCTTTTCCAGTCCCAATCCCAGTGCTATTCCTGATCTCAGTCCCAATCTCATCCCCATTCCTGGTCCTGTTCCCAGTCCCGGTTCCAGTCCCGTTTCCAGGCCCGATCCCATTCCCAGTCCTAGTCCTAGTCCTGTTCCCATCCCCACTCCAATTCCCATTCCCGTTCCCACTCCTCTTCCCCCTCCTGCTGCTGTTCCCAGTCCCGATCCTGGTCCCATTCCTGGCACCGTTCCCATTCCCCTTCCCACTGCTGCTGTTCCCATTCCCAGTGCCAATTCAGATCCCGGTCCCATTTCCAGTCCCGACCCCATTCCCGCTCCTGCTGCCATTCACAGACCTGTTCCCGTTCCTGGTGCCACTCCTGTTCCCGCTCCTGTTCCCAGTCCTGATTCCAGTCCCATTTCCAGTCCCAGTCCTGTTCCCGTTCCCAGTGCCACTCCTGTTCCCGATCCCATTCCCGGTGCTGTTCCTATTCCCATTCCTGCTCCCCATCCCATTCCCGGTGTCACTCCTGGTGCCAGTCCCATTCCCACTGTGTTCCTGTTCCCATTCCTGATCCTATTCCCAGTGCCCTTCCTGTCCCAGTTCCTGTTCCCGTTCCCATTCCCGGTGCGTTCCCATTCCTGTTCCCATGCCCAATGCCGATCCCATTCCTGGTGCCTCTCCCAGTGCCAATCCCATTCCCAGCATGATCCTGTTCCCGTTCCCATTCCCGGTGCTGTTCCTGATCCTGCCCCCAGTGCCGATCCCATTCCCAGTTCCCGTTCCTGTTCCCATTCGCGATCCCGTTCCCGGTGCCAGTCCCGTTCCCAGTCCCATTCCCAGTGCCGTTCCCGTCCCAGTTCCCGTTCCTGCTCCTGTTTCCGTTCCCAGTCCCACTCCCAGTGCCGTTCCCGTCCCAGTTCCCATTCCCGTTCCCGATCCCAGTCCCGCTGCCGCCCCGCAGGACTGGCAGGTTCGCTACCAGCAGGACGCGCCGGTTGCCCCCCGCTTCGACGTCAACGCCCCCGACCTCTACATCCCGGGTACGGCCCCGACCCCAAACCCTGACCCCAATACCCCGACCCGGCCCCCTGACCCCAAACCCTGACCCTAAACCCGCCCCCTGTCCCCGCAGCCATGGCCTTCATCACCTACCTGCTGGTGGCCGGGCTGGCGCTGGGCACCCAGAACAGGTCGGGGGGGGCCCCGGGATATGGGGGGGGGGGGCGTGGGGGGGCCAAAATCCCCACAGGGGTCCCTGAGCCTTTTTGGGGGGGCCCCGTGCCCCCTTGTTGTCCCCGGGGGGGGGGGGTCCCTGTCCCCAAGGGGGAGTCCCTGTCCCCATAGGGAGCCCCCACAACAGATTGGGGGGGGGGGGGGGAAGTCCCAAGAGTCCCCACAGGGGTCCCCGTGCCCCCGGGGGGGGGTCCCTGTCCCCATAGGGAGCCCCCAAACCCTTGGGGGGGGGGTGGCCCAGGCAAGGTCCCTGGGAGTCCGAGGGAGGTGGGCTGGGGGGGGGGGGGGGGGTCCCCAAAAGGTCCAAATTTTTTTGGGGGAGGGGGAGGGTCCCCGTGCACTGGGGGATCCCCAAGTTTATGGGGGGGGGGGAGCGGTGGGGGGGGTCCCTGGGCCCTGAGGGGGGGTCCCTGGGGTGCCGGGGGGGTGTCCCTGAGCCCCTAGGGGGAGGTCATGGGCCTTGAGGGGGGGGGGCATGCGCCCTGCGGGTGTCCATGGGCTCCGGGGGGGGGGGTCCCTGTCCCTAAACCCTGCGGGGGGGGGGGTCCCTAAACCTCGAGGGGGGGGCTCCCCAACACCCACCCCCCCCCTCCACGTCCCGCAGCGATCCCCATTCGCCGACAGCCCCCCCAGCTTCCCCCCAACCCCCCCGAAACCCCCCAGGAGGGGCTTCCCCAAACCCTACGGTGTTGCGGGGGGGTGGGGTGGGGGTCCCCAAAAAGCCCCCCCCCCCAGGTTCTCCCCCGACAGCCTGGGGCTGCAGGCGAGCTCGGCGCTGGCCTGGCTGCTGCTGGAGGTGCTGGCGGTGCTGCTCAGCCTCTACCTGGTGGCGCTGCCCGCCGACCTCACCACCATCGACCTGGTGGCCTTCGCCGGCTACAAATACGTGGGGTGAGCTGCCGGGGGGGGGCCGCTTTTTAATTTTTTAGGAGCCGGGGGGGCATCCTTTTAACCCCGTTCTCCCCGCAGGATGATCCTCGGGCTCCTCTCCGGCCTCCTCTTCGGCGCCACCGGCTACTACGTGGCGCTGAGCTGGTGCTGCCTCAGCATCTTCATCTTCATGGTGAGCCCGGGGCGGGGGGGACGCCTTCAAATTCCGCCCCCCCTCCCCCCCCCACACGCCCCGCGATCCTAAAGCCGGGGGGGGGGCGGCTTTTGCACCCCGCAGATCCGCACGCTGCGCCTCAAGCTGCTGTCGGAGGCGGCGGCCGAGGGGGTGCCGGTGCGCGGCGCCAAGAACCAGCTGCGCATGTACCTCACCGTGGCCGTGGCCGCCGCGCAGCCCCTCCTCATGTACTGGCTCACCTTCCACCTCCTCCGCTAGCGGGGAGCCCCCCCGGCGCCCCCCCCCCCTTGCCGGGACCCCTTCCCGCTCCCCAGGTTTGTTTTTGCCGGGACCCCCGATCGCGATTCCCGGTCGGGGGCTTCCCCACCCGGCCCTTGGGTTTCAATAAAGGACGCCCGAAGGGGGGGGAGATGGTCTGTGGTTTGTTACGGGGGGGCGGGGGGGCAAAATGGGGGTGCTGGGGGGTGATATTGGGGTCTGGGGGGGTAAATGGGGTGCTGGGGGGTGATATTGCGGTGCTGGGGGGGTTATTGAGGTGCTGGGGGGCGATATTGGGGTCACGGGGGGTAAATGGGGTCCGGGGGGGGCAATATTGGGGTGCTGGGGGGCAATATTGGGGTCTGGGGGGGTGATATTGGGGTCTGGGGGGGTAAATGGGGTGCTGGGGGGGTGATATTGTGGTGCTGGGGGGGTGATATTGAGGTGCTGGGGGGCGATATTGGGGTCGCGGGGGGTAAATTGGGTGCTGGGAGGCGATATTGGGGTGCTGGGGGGCGATATTGGGGTCTGGGGGGGTAAATGGGGTGCTGGGGGGGTGATATTGCGGTGCTGGGAGGGGATATTGGGGTGCTGGGGGGCAATATTGGGGTCACGGGGTGTAAATGGGGTGTTGGGGGGGCGATATTGGGGTGCTGGGGGGTCGATATTGAGGTGCTCGGGGGGTAAATGGGGTGCTGGGGGGGCGATATTGGGGTGCTGGGGGGGTGATAGTGAGGTGCTGAGGGGGTAAATGGGGTCCTGGGGGGGCGATATTAGGGTGCTGGGGGGCAATATTGGCGTCTGGGGGGGGTAAATGGGGTGCTGGGAGGCGATATTGAGGTGCTGGGGGGGTAAATGGGGTCCTGGGGGGGGCGATATTGGGGTGCTGGGGGCGCGATATTGGGGTGCTCGGGGGGTAAATGGGGTGCTGGGGGGCAATATTGGGGTCTGGGGGGGGTAAATGGGGTGCTGGGAGGCGATATTGAGGTGCTGGGGGGGTAAATGGGGTCCTGGGGGGGCAATATTGGGGTACTGGGGGGCAATATTGGGGTCTGGGGGGGGGTGATATTGGGGTCTGGGGGGGTAAATGGGGTCGGGGGGGGCGATATTGGGGTGCTGGGGGCGCGATATTGGGGTGCTCGGGGGGTAAATGGGGTGCTGGGGGGCAATATTGGGGTCTGGGGGGGGTAAATGGGGTGCTGGGAGGCGATATTGAGGTGCTGGGGGGGTAAATGGGGTCCTGGGGGGGCAATATTGGGGTACTGGGGGGCAATATTGGGGTCTGGGGGGGGGATAATGGGGTCGTGAGGTGGATAACGGGGTGCTGGAGGGGCATAATGGGGTCCTGGGGGACAATGTCAGGGTCCGGGGGGGGGCATTTTGGGGACCGAGGGGGGGATATTGGGGTCTCAGCACCATGGGGTCCTGGGGGAGGGGGGTAAATGGGGTGCTGGGGGGGGGGGGGGGTGTATTTT